>NW_010269912.1:0-31497 GCF_000690775.1 Eurypyga helias
CACTGGAGGAGAGGAGGGGGATTTGAGAAAGCGGCTTCGTGCTATTTTGCTAGCCGGAGTTAAACCACAATAATGATGACGACTGCTCTTCTTTTATTCACCAAGGTCCTGACCCCATCATAGAAGGTCATCAAATTCATCAGACACAATCTGCCCTTGGTGAAGCCATGTTGCTCGTCACCAATTCTCTCATTTTCCATGTACCTTACCATAGTTTTCAGGAGGATGTGCTCCATGATTGTGCCAGGCACAGAGGTGAGACTGACTGGCTTTGTAGTTCACTTTATCTTCCTTTTTAAAGATGGGGGTTATGTTTACCCTTTTCCAGTCAGTGGGAACTTCACCAGACTGCCACAACTTTTCGAATATGATGGATGGAAGTTTCATAACCTCATCCACCAGTTCCTTTGGGACCCATGGATGTATTTAATTTCGGTTTTGTAAATATATGTCCCCAGGATTTCAGAAAATTTCTTTTCATGAAGGAAAGTTGTTAAAGAAAAACAGTTTAACTGTTCATTGACTATGTATCTGCTTCTAAACCCAGGCCTATTGTAATGTAACAGTAACAGCATCCTAGCTTTAGCTCTTGTGAGAATGTGTTTATGCTGGGACTTTCGGGAATGATACAGTAACTTCAGATGAGAATTGAAATAAGGCTGTGGAAATGGACGTGTATGTGCCTGCTGCAAGCTTTATCCTCCTGAGGTACAGTGAACAGAGGCTATGGTGACCCAACTGGGACAGTGAGCGTTCTTTACCATGTGTTGCTCCTGCTCCTCTGCTGGAGAGAAGTAGTCTTGGATGTTCTGGGAAATCATGCATAATCACTCCATAACTCAGTTCTGTCAAAAAGTAAGGGAAAGATTCTTCAAAATTGTAACAGCCAACACACGAAAAAGGTATCAGAATCAGCTGAGACAGTGGTTATGCAAACAGAAACTCAGCAGCTGTGGGAGGGAGAGTTAACTTCTGGAGCTGAAGGGGAGCTGGTTGGTGTTGTGGTTACACAGTTGTTGAACTGCAGGTGGAATAGTAGGCATTCCTCCAGCTTGAACTTACCTTCTCTAATTTTTAATATTGTCTCATTATTATGTCTTACTTTTCAGCACTTGATGTCTTGGGGTTTATATGTTTGAAATATTTTTGCTTGTTTGCTTTGTAGGCAAAGTATCTCTGTGGGCACATGGAAGCCTGCTCATTTTGATTCAGCCACTGGTTATAATCTTGTTTTGTTGGGATTTCCTGGAACCTGGGCACTGTGATGATTCAACTTGGTGCCTTGACATATATGCTCTGATACGTACCTGCAGGCACTGAGTTCTCTCACTGATGATCTGTGGTTTTTTTAAGAGCTCAAAGTTGCTGCTACCTCTCTGGAACCTGTCAGATCCATAACTTCAGTCTCCAGCCTTGCAAGCATGGATCAGTCATGGTCTGACTTAAAAATTACCTACTTCATTACTCACTGAGCATTAGACTTAGTACCAGGAAAGCCAGTCCTTCTAAAATCCTCTTAATTTCTAGGAACCCTTTGACTTTTGATCATCCATTCCAGAGGCTGAGTGATTCTGGGGAACAGAAACCTGCTCAGAGTAATATTTAAATGTGGTGTGTCAATGTATAGAAGATAAAGGGAACATGGGAAGATAATTTGCACTTGGTTTTCTTTGTGATCTTAGCGCTTTACTTGTTCAAGTTCTTAGTTCTTTTGAGGAAAAAAACAGCTGTCCTACTTTGGTTGTTACCCAGGAGATGGCAACTGCCTGTCCTGGTTATTACTGAAAGCCAAGTGGGGAGATTTAGAGCCTGAGGGTAATATAGAGGAGGCAGATGAAAACACTTCTCTGAAGTTTGAGGACACAGTGTTGGAGGAAGCCGATAACTCAAGAGTTCTTTTCATAAGCTCTTTTTTCAAATAAAGCATCCTTTGGTGTCTCTGAAACTAAGAGCACTGAGCTGAAGGAGACCAGACCACTGATGTATTTAGGTCCTTCCTTGAAGGGATTGAATTTGACCCTGAAAAAAAGGAGAGGCAATGGAAGGACACAGTAACAGTTCTTAACTTGTAAAATTGAGTTAAAATGACAGGGATCAATTTGCCATGTCTGTTTATGTAGGGCAGAGGAAAAAAGGTTCTTTTGCAGTATAGAAGACATAGGTTGAAAACTTGCATGGATAGGGGTGAACCACCCAAAATGCAGAAGTAGTAAAAAGAAAAACAGAGCCGCTTCCGTGTGGATGTTGTGGACTCTGTTTCAGTGGAGCTTTGTCAGAATGGTTTAAATGAACATCTGGTAGGGACAGCATAGGGATGCATCATTTTGCAATGCGAGGCTCTAGGCTAGACTGCATCTTGAGGTTCCTTCTGACACACATTTTTATGGCTTGTTGTGCATGGTCACAAAGGGAAAATACTAACAAGCTGTAGAACTACATAATGTTTTTAAACAAATTTTTTGTCTAAATTTTAAGAAACGTGGCCTCTGCTTGCTTTTAAATATATCAAGGGTGTGTGATAGTGCTGTACTGGCTACGCTGCTTTCAAATTCTGACTTACTCTGTTCTGGATCTCACAGGTGAGATCAAGTACAAACTGCAAAGTCATGCTGATTTTACCAGATTCCCACCCACCCACAGTTAAAGTTTCCTGACCAGTCTTTAAAATGTGTTTCTTCTTTGCCCTTTTTTTCCATTCAGAAAGGGAGATTAGACACTGGACTGAATTTGGATGTTCTTTGATGTTACTTAGTGCCCTTTTTTAAAATATATTTTTGAGTGTTACATATAAAAGCATTAACTAAAAAATTTAAGTAGATATTTTTGTTTGCAAGTAACTGTATTTTCATGCAATATCCTGTGACCCTTCACCTCTAAAGAAAATGTTGTTTTCTGAAATATTAAAGGTCAGCTATACATAAGATCGTAATATTACATCACCATAACTTACTACAAGATGCATTACTGTCAGTGCTGGTAATACAGAATTGGTATGGCCTGAAACTTTCAAGTCAGCTGCTAGTTTATGACTGTTCAGTCACTTGTCTCGTATTCTGAACCAGAAAGCAGTCAGTCATTTGATTACACACAAATATTTTTCAGGTGGATTCTGTTTTCTACCTTAAAAGAAGTTTAGTTTGATCATTCAGAAGGTGCTGTAATATGCCTGTGCAACTGCATTATATTCACTTTGCTTTAATGTCAGAGAACACAGATTCAGTCATCTGTGTTACTCCTTTATATATTAGTGGAAGAGAGGAGACATCTTTCAGTGTCTCTATGCAAGTTACCTTTTAAAAAGATGATTGTTAAATGTGTCTACATTTTTTTCTGAATTACTGTTTCCCTTTAGCCCAAGTCATTCATACCAGAGGTTAAGACTGCAGCTTGTTCGCGGGAAAGTTGATAGGAAAGTGGAACGTCAGTATCCAATTTGCCTTTTAATAGACAAGATAATCAGATGAAGTCTGAAGATGTGATGTGTGTGATTTGCAAGTCTTACCTTCAGGTGCAATAGAAAGCAGAGGGGAGAAAAGCTTGTTCTAGAACTTACCTGTGCACTGTTGTCACTTTATATCATTTCCTCTTTTTAGGAGGAATAGAAAATAGGGGAGAGGAAGAGTTGAGAGGGTTGCATTATAATGACCCTGCTCTGACACATTGACAGAGGAGGGAGCAGGAGTTGTGGCTCACCTTACCACACTGGAAGCTGACAGCCAGGTTTCAGAAGTCACCTCTGAATTAGAACTGCCTTCCGAGCACTTGGGCAGACTGTTTTCCAAGCTGATCTCTTCCTTTTTCTGGTGGTTTGGTCTGTCACCTTCTTTTTTACAAATGCACATAAGTACACATGAACAAAATAATTCTTCCTGGGACCATTCTGGATGGTGAAAAACTGTCCGATCTGTGGTTTCCTGCGATATTTTTGTTTCTGTACTGCTCTGAGGTTTGCTTATGTATAAATTATGAAGTGCTGAACTGAACCCAGTCATGGTGAATCTCTGGAAATACTGCAGAGATTTATTGTTTTGTCTGGCATTTTGTGCTGCTGCTGCTGCCGTACTAAGCGATTACTTCTACAACATAGAGACCTCTTGGAAGGGTTTTAGGAACTAATGTTTGCCAGTAGGGAGAGATCTTTATTTATTTATGAGACCTTTGTCTAGAACTATTGGTTCAAAATACAGACAGTTTTGTTATCAGACATGGATGGATTAGGAAAGCATTGAGTTATGTACATTAATGTTTCTTGTATGTTTTTTTTAGCCATTCACCCCTTTTCCTTTATCAGATAGTGTTATCATATCTAGCATTTCATACTGGTAGTGAGTGGTCTTGGAAGTACTAGAAAATCTGTAGGATGTCTTGCTTTTGAGAGACAGATGGATGGGCTTCTACAAAATTATGAGGGAGGATGATATCTTAGAGCCAAAGCTGCTCCTAAATGTTATTGGTAGAGAAATTACTTGTCTGCTGTCTGTGCCTTGGAGAAGGGATGAAGTCACTGAGCTCAGTGTGTTGATGAACTGTAAGTGGTGGTTCCTTCCTATTCCTTGAAATGATTTTGCCAAACAGTACTGAGTATCTGGGCTGTAAAAAGATGCACAACTGGGGTTTAAATTTTTACTTACTGGCATTTGTCATGCTGAAACTATCATCAGTGGCAGTAGTCCATGAATTCTGACATCCTCCTGTTTAAAATACACGTACATGAATTTATGCAGAAAGAATTTGGGGATTCTAGTAGATTCTGTGTTTATGTTAAGACGACTTCAGTTCTGAAGAGTTCTTGGAGATCACTGTGGAATGTCTAGTGATGGGAAGAGTGGTTTGGAGTGTTGTGACAGCAAGGGAAGACACTTGAAACAAAAACCAGATTATCTACAAAATGAATCAAAACAAAAACCATGTCTAGTTTCCTGTTTTTATAGACAAATGCTGTCAAATTTAGTGAATTTTCCAAAATAGAACTGAAATTAAAAATAGCTCATTCTTGAAGCTTTGCATAGCTGCTCAACAGGCTAAAAACATCTAGCACATCTATATGGAGACTTGAAAAAAAAAAACCACAACACAGTACTGCACAGTTTAGAATCTTCAGAAAGAAGCTATGTATTAAGAAAATGCTGCTTTCATTTAAGTAGTTATTCTGTTAGTTACCAGCTAATCTGACTGGTCCAATAAAATGTGTGCTGAGAGGAAAATAATTTTCTGAGTATTAAATATGTTGACAATATACCCACCATATCCATAAACATGTTTTTTTCCTATGCACCATTTTGACGTATCTCAGGCAAAGTATCAACCTTTAAGTATGTGTACACAAGTTATTGGAAAATCCATTTCCAATTAATTGTATAAGAAAAATACATTTTATATAGTTTCTAGATTCATTATGCTAATGAGGCTTTATATAGAACTTCATTTGAATACATATAAATCTGCTGAACTAATTTAATTTTTTAATGAAAAGTTGTGTGTATTAAAGCATTAAAGGGAAACTCTAAGCAATAATGCCCTTACTGCTTTTTCAGATATTTTAGCAGGAACTTGCAAGTGACTTGACACCATGGTAGCTCTTTCCTTGAAGATCTGCGTCCGCCAGTGCAATGTGGTGAAGACCATGCAGTTTGAACCATCCACAGCAGTGTATGATGCCTGTAGAGTTATTCGTGAGCGAGTGCCGGAGGCTCAAACAGGGCAAGGTGGGTTTCTGTATTTGTCCTTAGTCAATTCATTGGCTGAATTGAAATTAACATAAACCCATGGAGTTTTTTACACTGTTATGTTTCTCAGTTTATCTTTCAGGTTGGAGGGTCTGTTATTTTATTTAGATCATAAGGCTCTGGAGTGAAAGGCACAAAGTGCAAACAGATTTTAGGTTTTTTTAAGTGAGGAAAGGTAACTGCATTCTTTTTCTTCCTCCCCTTCTGACAGAGGCATTCCTACAAAGGATGCTTTTTTTTGTGGGACTTTGACCTCTTAAATAAAATGCTTGTTTGCCTGAAAGATGAGTTTTTGCCACTTGAAGAGTAGTTTTTGTGGTGCGATCTTTTTAAAGCAATATTTGTGGCAACGCTTTCTAGGAAAATCTGGATAGACTTATTTTGTGCCTCAGCAAAAGAAGGAACAATGTGAATTAGAAAAGAATGGCTGGACTTCTCAAAAATGTGCAAAGGGCAATGTTTGGAACTGGTTAATTAAAAACATCACCATGCTATGCATAACACGTTCATAACGCTGCAACATGTTAATCGAAATTAGCTGTCTCTGTACCTGTGGAGCAAATTGGATGAATGAAGACTCTGAAATACATCTTCACTTGGACAAAAGCTCTGGTTTAAATGTAGTCAAAAGTTGCCAAAAAAATCTGGTTCTTCAGAATCCTTTACTGCTGTACTGTATGGCCACTGGAATGTAATTCTGAAAGCAGATGGTTTATTGAGTTTTATGCACAGATCTCAACCTTTAGAGCTGTTTCAAAAATCTTGCAAGAATCATTAGAAAAGGTTACCAGCAATGGTCAATATTACTATTACTTAGAAATGCTTCTCTTTTGCAGGAGTCATTTAGGAAGTCGAGCTTCAATTTTCAGATACAAGCTGTGTGTTTTTACCATACCTATCTCTCAAGGCAGTGATTTTGAACAAATGTTGAGTTTGGAGAAGTTGAGTAATAAATATCCCTGAACATCATGACCCTCACAGAAAAGCCTAGGAACTCTCTTCAGATTATACAGTAGGGCTTTTCCTTTACATGTGATTGCAGTGCAACTATGACCTTCAAACAGCTTCATGAAGTTGAGTGATGAACAGAACTGAGGTTGCTAACATATCCTTTCCCCATCTTTGTGGCTGTTAAAATGTGTGTTTGCCTGTTAGTTCGGAAGACCGACAGTGATGCAGTGCAAACTGATCAAAATACTTCCTGTGCAACAGAAAATGTAATTATCGTGCCTTAGGACTGTTAGCTGTGCACATTTCACTTCTCAACAAGCTTGCATGCGGTCACAAAGGTGGCCCTGATGTTAACATGCAGGTTGCAGAGCCGCTGCTATTCCTAGGGTGCTATTCCTAGGGTGCATCCCCCACGAATGACTATCACAGCGGTCTGTGCTTCCTTGGTGATTCTGTGCTCTGTTCAAGGCAATTTGTGTACTTCCAAAGGTCACCATCTATTCAGAGGCACAAATTCTAAAATTTTACATAACTGATTTTTCACTTAATTTGTCATAAACCTGTCTGTTCGCATGGATCACTTGGCTTATCGGGAATTTTTAATTAGAATTGGCGTGAAAAGGTTTTCTTATTCAGTCATTTGTGGAAGGATTCTCTTTGAAATTGTGTATCTGCAAGTCAGTTACTTTTATGAGTTACAATGTCTTTAATGTGAATTGTTGTGATGATATTGATATTCTATCAATTCTTCATGTGTAGGTGGGCTGTGAGTTGACAGTTGGGTCCTTCATTTACCTAGAGTTTAGTCTTTGAAGCCTAAGCCTGGGCTTGTTCTTCTGTGATAATGAAAGTGTTATTTCCTTGATTCTGAAAGAATCAATTGACACGTGTTTAGCCTGCAACAGATGCAAGTTTTTCCTGACATCGTTATTAGGGATATGGTTATGTACTTCTAGAAGCCTTCTATTTTCGCAAATGCCTAAACCTGAAACATCTACTAAAAAGATTCCTAAGTTTAGCATGAACTCAATATGTGAAGGGTTGAAAACAAACTATTTTATTTAAAGACAGATCTGCTACTTGTAATAGTATACTATGATTACACCCAAACTGCTTATGTTTGGTTAGTCAGTTCCATAGAATGCACCTGTGAGCATTTGAAAAAGGTCATCTTGAAGAGAAGTAATTATAAATATAATACAAATTACACAGTAGATGTGACATGTTCTTGTTAAGTAAGGCTTTTGTTCAAGTCTTCTCCAAAGCCTGATCTACACTTCTCAGCTAAGTATTTTCTGAAGCGCAGAAAAAGATTTCTATCCAAGTTTGTTAAGAATGGAAGGTAAGTGTAATTGAAGCTTAATCCTGAAGATGAATAGCCTGTAATAAAACCATGCTGGCTTTATTAGGTTTGATATTTTTCAATGGGTCTCTGTCTCTTCTGTTCTGCAGCCTCTGACTATGGATTGTTCTTGTCAGATGAAGATCCTCGAAAAGGTATATGGCTGGAGGCTGGAAGAACACTGGATTATTACATGCTGAGAAATGGGGTATGGTGCAAGTCTGTTGCTTCTTTCATCAATAAATTTTTAAAAAACTTTTTTCCTAAGTAGCAGGATGAATGTTTAACATGTGGAGGGGAGCAGGAGGCTCCTGAGTCTGTTCCTGATATTGGCCCACTTGTCTTCCTTGCTGTGCCTCGGAAGTCAGTTTTCTCCAGCATCTGGTTGTGACTGTGAGTTACTGTAGCCAATAGTGTCTTCACAGAATGATTAACAGAAGATAAAACCTTTCGTAGTAAGCTTTATATTTGAGGTTTATACCCTGCATTATAGCATAGGTTTCCTGTCTACTAAAGGTGATGAGATCATACTTGCTCACATTATGGCCATTTTGCTTACAATGCAAAGGCTTTGCTATCGTTTCATAAAGGCGAAACTGTCAGCACAAAGGTACTTTGGCCTATTCTGCCCTGTCTAGGTTTTGGCCTTGCCAGCTAGGACTACTTCTTGAAAAATGACATGGGCAGAACTAACAGTCGTCGGTTTGTTACATGCATGTGTGCCTGCACTATAACAAAGGAAAAATCCAGCCTGGGGAGGTGGGGAGGGAAACCTGGTTTAGATATCTAAGTCAGCATGTTGGCTTGTGGGGGCTTAGAAAAGTCTTTAGAAACAATTTTGTTTACTTCCTAGGATATTTTGGAGTACAAAAAGAAACAGAGACCTCAGAAAATACGTATGTTGGATGGTTCAGTGAAAACAGTCATGGTGGATGATTCTAAAACAGTTGGTGAATTGCTGGTTACCATTTGCAGTAGGATAGGTAAGAATTTTGAGACCAACATTTGTTTTTTATGCTGCATTTGCATCCTGATTTTTAGGTTGTTAGGTGTATTACTGGCTAGAAATTGGCACATATGTTAAAAAAATATTTAAATTTATTAGCAGTTAACATTCAGGACACACTTTTTCGAAATCTGTTGCTCAGGTGTTATGTAAGTCTGTAGAATGTTAGCTGTATCCTTAAACTTTAGCAAGTGAAGGCACAAAGTTAACTGGCAGTACAGTTATAAATTTACTGTAGGTTACCTTTTACACATGCTTTCCTGCTACATGGTACAGAATTAGAACAAAGTCTATACTTAATTTTAATGGGCTAAAAGATAAATACTGTTAACCTTGAAATAATCTAACTTAGGGGTCTATGTTGTTATGATTGAGTTGGTCACACTACTGTACGTTTTGTGAAACAGCATATGGAAACCATCCAGAGCAGCTGGTCAAAAATGTGTCATATTGGTTATAGTCTGTCTTTGCATTTATCTAAATAGAGACATTTTTGAAAGCTAATTCAAATTTAACTATAAACGTGCCTCCAACATAGATTAGTTTAAATAATCTTAAATCCTTGCTTAATTCTCCTTTAGAATTGAAGTGGCCTTAATTTGATTTAGATTAATTTACTTGGAAAGTGTATTCAGCTAAATTTCAATTCATCCATTTCAATTTTGAATATTTCTATCCTAAATTCTAATGTGCTGTAACCAGTTTACTTCAGAAATTAGTCTGACTTACTTTAATTTATGTGGGTCTGTAGGTGAGCATTTAATTTGCTTTCCTGTATAACATAAACAGGCTTTATGGAACAGTGGAAAAAAACAAGCAGAACATAGAAATTAAAACAATTTAGCACATGCTAAGTGTAGTGAACTGACTTTTGATTTTCATGTAAAATTCGTAGGAAGTTGAGTTTTAAAACTCTAAAAAAATCATATATTTCACATGGTTTCTGTTCCTCAGTCTGCCCTACCACAGTTGTTCTACATATCATGGACAAGCTGAAATTACTTAGTTCTCAGGAAGCAATTGTAGGCATCCATGAAAGGAAATTTATTATCGCATGTATCCATTCTGGAATTTATGCCTATTTAAAATTCCATCATGTTTTTAAACTGGCAGCTTCTCTTGGTAGCTAACAAATACAACTCAACATCCTTCTGAAAGTGGCAAATGCAGCATGTGACAAATGAATGCTGTATTTGAAGGATGATACCAAATGGGAGATGTCTTGAATGTGGAAGTTGTAAGATTATTCTTAGGATCTCCTTTGCCATACACAGTTTGAGTATTTCATCTAGATTATTTTTACTACACTTGAGATTAACCATTGGTGTTTTAATATATGGAAAAGAATATTTCACCCACCCTAAAAGGTAATAATTTTTTGTTACATACAGTGTATTTATTTATAATTCCAGGAATAACAAATTATGAGGAATATTCCTTAATCCAGGAAAGCATTGAAGAGAAGAAAGAGGAGAGTACAGGAACGCTTAAGAAAGATAGGACATTGTTGCGTGATGAAAGAAAAATGGAAAAGCTGAAGGCAAAGCTTCATACAGATGATGATTGTGAGTAGTGTATTCCAGGGTAATTCTTTGATTAATATCTTTCCACAGTGTAGTGTCAGAAAACCATACAGGAATGCTTTTTTTTAGGTTTTTTTCGCTGTGTCTCGGTTGATCCCTACCTGCATTTTGCATCCTTTTATATATGTCTTCTAGCAGGTCTTTTGAAGTGGGTTTTGTTACTTTTTATGTAGGGGAGTTGTAACAAGTGTGAGGGGCCATTTCTATAATGATCATTTTGTCCCTTTCATTAGATTTGGATATTTAAATATTGTTGCCTATCAAATTGCCTTTTTGATTGCCATCAAAAGGCATTTTAGTCTTGGAAGGTATAGATTTGAAGGGTAAATACCAAAGAACCAAGACAGTAGTTGATTTATGTGTAAAGTCATGAGAACCGTTTTTCTGTTTTACTTTAGGACACTAAGATTAACTATGACTGGCAGGAGGATATTTTAAAGTTGTGTTCAGGGGTAAGAAAAGTAAACAGAACAGTTTCTTTTAGGAGGAAGATATGGTAAACTTCTAAGTAAGTTTGCAATGAATCTTTGAAGATCTGAATTTAATATTAAAACGTTACTATAGTTGTTTCTTCAGCAATATTAATGGTGTGTTATGCCGTAGTAAATTTGTGTTTCTCAGGAGTGCTGTTCTTCAGTTCTCATTTTTAGCAACCTTCAACACTGCTGACTAGCAATAGAAATGAAAGCAACCTTTTCTGTGGAGTTTCCTCCTCCTGTGGAAATGCCAATAATCACGATTTTCGCAACAGCTGTTGACACTGGCAACACTGCGTGTTTAACAATGCCTGTGGTTCTGTTTCAGTGAATTGGCTAGATCACAGCCGAACGTTTAGAGAACAGGGAGTTGATGAAAATGAAACACTGCTGTTGAGACGAAAATTCTTTTACTCAGACCAGAACGTAGATTCAAGAGATCCCGTTCAGCTTAATTTGCTTTATGTTCAGGTACAGTATGTGGACCAGAAATATGGGTTCTACAGTGTCTGAGGAAACCCGTGTAGGTTAATTAGAATAAATCTGATGCTGAAACACTCCATCTTCTAGAATTCCCATTCTGAATGTGCTTTGATTTTAGGTTTTTGTCTGTCCCTCCAAGAACACATGATAGTACAGAGGCTTTGCTGATTATTTTTAATAAAATACTTTCAACCTAATTATAGACACTCAACCCAAAAGTCCACTGACTTTTGTGTCGTGTTTCCTTAAAATTCATGCATGTCTTCAGTCTAAGTTTTTTGTTTTAGCTCTTCTCCCCATATTCTTCTACAGGTGATGCTTTCTCTGTAAATATGGAATTTCAAATCAGTATTGCAACCAGCTTTCTACTTCTCTTTTTTTTCTGTCTGATCAGAGAGAAAGCTGCTTCTGCACTCCGTTTCGAATTTTCAACCCAGACAGCACACAAGGCAGTCAGGCTTCCTGTTCAAAGTGGACCATATTGTGTAACACGGTGGGAGTCCACCTAGGCAGGTTCCCCTGGCTGTTAGAGGTACTATACATACCTTAGCGAATCTCCGAGTTTTATGCAGAAGATACTATTTAACTGAAGGCTCCAGTGCAGTTGCCTGTAATGCAGTCTGGAAAAAAGCAGGTTTTTAAAACTCTCTGTTTAAGTTTAGTTTGGCTTTTTTTTAAACAAAAAAAGAAAAAAAAAATCAGGGTTTAATGGGATGTTCGGTAGTTATACTTGCATGTGATTCAAATGGGATTGCTCCAAATTACATTTTAAAACTCTTGAGTCAAAAACAAAAGGAAGGAAAATGCTGTTTGCCTTCTCGTGTTGCCATTTCTATAGTTGTAACGTATTTTTTACTTACTAGTTATGTGGATAATTTTCCCTGTTCTTAAAAGGTGGTAAGATAACAGCTTTTACATATGTGTATGTACACACATATATATCTGTGTATATATAGGTGTACATACACATAGGTGTGTGCATATGCTGTATTTTATATACATGTATGGCGGGAAATGGGCATCAGCTCCCCTTTTTGATGAAAGTTGTTACAATCATCATTTCAATAAGTTTCCATAGATATTCACCAGAAAATAATCTAGCCTTTTGCTTGTTTTATTAGTCAGAAGCATATCCAGAATAGAATAATAATGATATTCAGACAGAAGAGTGTGTTACTGGATTCTTGGGCCATTTTCAAGGCGTTTCAGAGTTGTAATAGTTACTTGGATGTCCCTGACATGTCTTTGCTTACCTCCTATAGGCTCGTGATGACATTCTGAATGGTTCCCATCCTGTCTCCTTTGAGAAGGCCTGCGAGTTTGGAGGCTTTCAAGCACAGATCCAGTTTGGACCTCATGTAGAACATAAACACAAACCTGGATTTTTAGAGTAAACACCTCTAACTTCTAAATTTGGGTGACCTCAAGTGTAACTAATGTTGAGTTGTCACAGACTAAATGTATTTTAGTATTCCAAGCAGAGGTAGTCAGATTCATTGAGTTTTCTGTAGCAATCTCCTTGTGAAAGGAGCCTTTTGCACAAATCGGCAACCCCAACTGATGAGAGGACCTTTGGCAGTGGCTTGTTAGGCAGCACAGGGCACCAGCTTCCCTCAGGGTTCCAGTTAAGCATGCAGCTGGATTCTCCAGCCCCCTGGTAATGTAGGAGAACTGTGATTTTTTTTTTTTTCTTTCTTAGAAGTCTACTTCTGCTTGCCATGTGCGAATTAAGCATACATTAGTGTGTATCACAGATGTTTGATTTGCTGTGAAAGCACACAAATGGAAAGATGCTTTGTCATCTGAATAAAGTGAATATTGCTGTGTGTTGAGGTAAAATTTTCCAAACTTTTCCATGATGCTAATCAATTGTGCAGATTCACCTTCTCATGTATGAATGGAGATCCAGAATTGTGCTCTTTGTTTCAGACGTGGACAGGAGTCCTGCTTACAAGTGGCCCATCCTTTAACCTTTATTGTGGTACGTCACTGCTGTCAGCAGGGCAAGTTTAGTTTGACTGAATGTAGTGATTTTGACTTTCTGATTGGGTTGCCTGCAGTAGAATTAATTGAGGGTCAGAGTCTGAGGAAAGAAATGTAGGAAGGTAAAAGAAAGCTATTGACTGCACAGTCCATCAAGCCTTGTCTGCATATGAAGCAGATAGATACCTTAATGGGACACAGAAAACAGTGGGTGCATGTTTGGTTTCTGTCCTGTTCCACTGGCCAAGTGCTCAGTGCTGACTCTCATACTTCCTTCGGGGGTCTGAGGCTTATTCTGTTTCAGGGAATCACTTTTAAATGGTGACTTGCTTTGGAACATGCAATGCTACAACACTGATTGGTTGAAACACTTCATTTTTGAAGGATTTTGCTAATAATCAGCAGTTCAGTTATGCAAACAAACCATGTGAAGAAACATCCTTCAGTTCCTTTTAATAATCAGCTTTCCATTGTGCTCTCTGTTTGTTACTGATTGGCCTATGAACCTTTCTTAATATAGCTACTGATGTCTGTAAGAATAATGGGGACCCAGTGTAATAGCTTCAGTTTACTTCTGATTCTTATTCTCTAGAATTGTGACCAGTTGTGCAACAGTCTTCCTCTGGGATTTGTCCATTGTCTACTTATTCCTCCCTCCTCCCTCCACTCTACTCAAGTATTTGTGCAGTAAACCATTAGGGTATTAGCACATGATAAGCTAATACCGTGCCATGTTAATTTCAAGAGTTAGGTGTTCCCAGCAATAGTTGGTTTAAATTTTTAAAGCAATAATTCCCCACAGACTTAGTCAGCAGCTTTTCAAACTGCTGTGCAGAGTTCAGTTGCTTAAATTTTGCTACGCTTTTCTAAGTGTTCTACTTGGTCTTTTCACTGTAAAGAAATTTTTTTTTCTTTTTTTTTAAGCTTCCATATAGTCACTGTGTTTTATGGTGGACTGAAATGGCTGACTGGATGATATTTCTACTTTGTATACAATGTTAGATAGTTTGCAGTCCATCACAGAATAAAGTCACAACACATACAAAGTTCATTATATTTTTTTAGCCTAATAGCAATGAAAGGTAAAAATAACTGAACTGTATGTTAGAACAAGAACAGTACTCCAGTGGAAATAATTTATAACTGGAATTCCAAAATTTAGAATGTTATTGTCTGCAAGAAATTTTCTCTGCTATTGTTTTATTTTCATTTCAATGGGCTTTGACTGTATTAGGATTAAGCCTTGCAGGTCTCCAAGTGTAATATATAATTTAAGGCGTACATGCTTATTTAGCGTTGTATGCATTTGGCTGTACATAGCTTTCATGACAGCCTTTGATGAAACCTCATACTTCTGTGAATCTAAACCAGCCAAGCTCTCCTGACTCTGTGAACAACATATATAAATGGTGTAGATAAATGCTGATTTTATTTTTCCCTGAAAAAGCATCTCTTGTACTTTCAGAAAAAACTTTTCTGTTTGTTTTTCTTGAAAAAGATTGAGCTTTTTTTTAAAGTTTCATCCAACTATTTCCTGCTCTTTGGTGGGTGAAGATTGATTTGTTTCAAGTATGTCTTAAGTAAGCTGTAAGCCATAGCTCAGTATGTCAAATACATTTGAGAGGTGTCCATTCACTCCCCACTGAAACCTGAACATGCTACAGATTCCCTTAAGGAGAATCCCTCAGCTCATCAGAAAACAGCATGTCATAGACTGGTATTAGTATTTCATAGCATTGTTTTGAAACAGCTTAGTTTAGTTTGCCACGTCTGCAATACGTTTATATACAGCAATCTTTTGTACCCTTTTTTGACACTGATAAGTTATTCTTGGCACAGATGAAAATTATTGCCTGCATCTTGTTAACACTTCGGTATTGGTTGTTGGAATTTCCTTGAAGCTCGTGCCAAAGTAAATTGTGAAAGCTCTTCACCTATCAAATTGCAAATCCTCCCTCTTCGTGCTCTTCCTCCTACAGCTGAAGTTTTGCATTGCACCTACAGAGGTACACTGTGTTTAAAATTGCTGAGAAGAATATCTGATAAAGAAATCATACTATTCATTTGCAGATAGGAAAGGAGTAGCTAAAACTGCCTGCCTCTGCTTTTTATTTCCAAGCACACTTCATGACCAGTAAGCTCAATTCTTTAGCCTGTTTTACTGTCTTTAATTGTCTTTTTCAGGAACAGTGAATATACCCTTGTGCTAATGAAAAACAAATATGCTGGCACACATGTATTTTTAAGAACTGTAGGAAAAATCTCGCAGTAAATGAAGTTAAATAAACACTGATTGCTATTAGATTTTTTTTTAACTGAGTTCATTGTCCATTGTAATGTGTAATTAAAGAGATTAAAGAAGGCTAAATAATATATTGCAAGTGTTTCTGCTAACTCCATTCAATAAGCTGCTAAATAAAGTGAAACTACTGTTTGTTGCATCAAAAGTAAATATCTTGGTTATAGGTAGCATTAAGATAATTTCGGTCTGTTTACAATTAGCATTTCACCCTTTCAGTTGAGGTGATTACTTGACGATTGATAGAAAAATAGTGGGAGGTGACACAAGGAAAACGCATCCAATCTAACTGCCAGCTGCATGTGCAACAGTATACCAATAGGTGCTTAATGGACAAAGCCCAAAGTTGTTTTCTTAACTCTTGGTGCTTAAGAAGCTCCAAATTTTGTTTGCTCAGCAGTGTATATTATTTAACAAAGCAAGTAGAAATGCTTGAAAGTGTAACGATTTGATAGTTTATCTACATATGGATAGCTGAGAAAATCAACTCTAGTTAATAAAAGATGAGAACTGGAAGTGCCTTGGTAGCCATAATTTTTCTATAAAAATCCATTTCCTGAGTAGGATTAATCAGGGTTTACCTCTGGTTTGTTTCTGGTGTTTTCATTTGCCGTAGAAGTGAATTTAACCAAACCGGTTTGAACCTGTGAAATTCTGTATAAAAACATTGTTTGTTTCAGAATAAAGCCATCAGCTTTTTAGGATAATAAGCTGTATTCAGTCCTTATCTACAAAATTTCTTTGGCTCCCCATCCTTCACCACCCTATGATGTGTTTGTGTAAATAAGTCCTGAGAAGAGATTTCATTATTATGTGTAAGGGAGGTGTAACTACGGGGGCATTGGAAGAAAGATTAGCAAGGGCCGTTGTTCTTACTTCGATTTATATTGCTAGAGCTTATTTAATTTTGCTAGAGTAAATTTTTTTGCTAATCTTATTTTAAAAAATCCATCCTTGTCGAAATTTGTAACTTTCTATGATAGAAGGTACTTGTCACTTTCTGTGTGAATAGTGTGCTTGTTTACTGAATAAATCAAAATGAGGAGGAGATTCTCCAATCATACTTTTTCTGTGAGTTGTAATAGTCCAAAGCAGGGAGGAACCTTAGTAACCAATCTTTTGAACTGGAAGTTTCTTCAGGCTGAGAATGAAGTGCTGAATATATGACATAGTTTCATCAGAGTGTTCCACGTGGGAAAGTGTGATCCAGAAAAGAACTGATGTTTGTTAAAGCATGATGTTGAGATGTCTTCAAGTTGGGGTGATGTTTGGCTGAGATAAAGGGTTTATTTTATTTTACAGCAAGGAGAGCTACAAGTGAGGTGTCCAAAGATTCTTTATGACTAAACTCTCTCTTGGAGACTGAACTTGCTTAGTTTATGTTGTATTCTGAGGTCTTTAGTGTCTGAGGGCTGCAGTAATCAGGACTGGTTATGTATGACTTTGTTTTTGAGAAAGTGACTGGTACTGTGTCCATTTAAATGGCTTTTCAGTTTTTCAGTAAAATATTAGTGTTCTAACTTTTCTTGGAAGACACAGAGAAAGAACTAGGTCCTGATTGTCAGTAAATCAGAGTTCTACGGGAAGGTAATAGGAATGCCTGAACGCAGACACAGAGCTGGCTCAAGCTTTGATGTCCCCTTCTTCCCTCAGATTACAATTCCCTCTGCGCTCCTGAGAGACATCATATAGTTGAATAATGGGAAGTGTTCCAACTGTTCTTTCCTTTCAGTGACTTTTCAAAATATGAAGAGGTATTACATAGTATGGAACTGAGGGTTTTTTTTTAATAATGCAAGGTACCCTATTACTCTCACCTTCCTTAGCCAGAGTTGTTTCATTGTATAGGTATTTTATGCCTGGTTTAGGAACCTTGGGGGGCTTAATGCCAAGAAAGGAGCATGGAAAGCATCCCTCCTCAAGAAGGCATCATTAACTATGGAATTGTTTGGTTTTTTTTTTTCTAGCCTAAAAGAATTCCTGCCTAAAGAATATACCAAACAAAGAGGGGCTGAAAAGAGAATATTTCAGGTAATTGTGAGGCTGAAAAACTTCTGTAGTTTCACTTGCTTTAGAAGAAAATTATGAACTTTCACAGGTGTATACTCTGTGTCTACTAGAATTATATAATTGTCAGAAACTCAAATGTTAACAATCTGACAGCTTTTCTTTTCTTTCTTCAGCAGATTTATTGTCCTGATCCTTTTTTCTTCACTGATGATTATTCAGTGTACTTTGTTGAAGGGGAGAGAGTGAATATTCAATATTCTTAAGACCTTTTTCTCAGTTGCATTGAAATGTAAGGATGTGTATTTGTACTAAAATAGAAGCACGTTTAGGAAAACAAGTTTTAATTTCCATGCCTTCTTATTCAAGCATGAGCTTCAGGTAATGCGTTCTGCTAGCTCATGTTTGAGCTTACTGATGTGTCTGGAAATCACAGAGTTGTAAAAGACTGAAGCAGTTGAGTGTAAAACGTACTGATACTGTTGGAAGTAGTCTCAGAATCTGATTAGTGTAGATGCACTGAATATCTGTGCCTATTGAAATACAAGTTTGGCAGTAAAATACAAGCTGAAAAATTCTGAGATCAACAGCTGAAATCAAGCCATACAGTTTCTGGAAGGACATACCAGTGGTCTGTGATCTCAACTTGGGAGACAAGTTAAAGAGCAAGAATGGGTCACGTACTTTCCTATGTCTGTTACACTCCCAGTCTAGGAATTCTGTAGCTCAGTAGCTCTGTTCTACCTGGAGCTTTTAGTACTTCCTCATAAGAAAGTTTAATGCTTTTCTATATAACTTTATCTGGTGGCAGTGATGTTGCAGTTTAATCAGAAGAAGATTCATTCACTTCTGAGTATCACTACTACATGCTGTCTGTAGCATGTAATATCACATGCTATTTGTAGCATGTGATTTTTGCCCATGTCAGATACGATCTTTGAGTAGTTTCAGTCATTACATACTTCAGTGCAGAAGTTCATCAGTGGGCGCATTGATGCTGTGCAAAGATCCAACAGCACGTAGAACAAGCAAGCTATCTTTTTTAAAAAATGAGTTCTTCCCTGAGTTATAAAATTCTTGAGTTTGGCAGATGATTTTCTCCAAGTATTCCATCTGCAGTGACTAGGTTTAGGCTCCTTGCTCTTCTGGGATCCTCATTGCATTCTCTGTGCTGAACTTGGAAGCAAAAGAGTTTTTGGAGTTGCAGTTGCTCCTCCTGGTGCTTCTCAGTGTAACACTGTCAAGATAGTAACTTAAACTGGAGTAGGAAAGTGTTTCCTATGTTCTTGGTGCTCCCTCTGCTGCCATCGGTCAACATGAAGGAGATGGCAACCGGCAGTTCAGAAGAGTGTGTGGGGAAGATGGGGTGTGATAGGGAATCCCACAAACAGTATTTAAATAGCAGGCTGTTGGGACAGGATTTTCAGCAGAATGATCTGGGATAGGAGAGCAGATGCTGAGATGAAGTTGGAGTAGGTAATATTGTAGTTGTCATTACTTACAGGTAGTAAAGTTTACTAATGAGTAAAGCGTTTCAATAATAAATAGAATCTGAGTTACAAGACAACTAGATGAACTATTTGGAAAAATCATTTCTTCTTTGTCACCTGTAGAATTCTTTTCATGTGATGGAATATAATGTGGATAACGGTGCAACTGGCAAAATAAGCCTGCTGCAAATACCTGAAAGAGCTGAGAAATGGTAAATTACAAGGCATGAAGCTCCCATGAATCAGAATTTTTGGGCACAAAGCTTGCGTGCCCAGGTGACCAACTTAGCCAATGGCATCCTGGCCTGCTTCAGGAGCACTGTGACCAGCAGGACTAGGGAAGTGATTGTCTCCCTGTACTGGGCACTGGTGAGGCCACACCTCAAATCATGTGTTCAGTTTTGAGCCCTTCAGTTCAGGAAAGACACTGAGGAGCTGGAGTGTGTCCAGAGAAGGGAACGGAGCTGGTGGAGGGTCTGGAGCACAAGTGCTGTGAGAAGCAGCAAGTGTGCTTGGTCTGAGACACAGATAGAATGGATGATGGCCAAAGAGGAGTGTTCCACTTGCAAAGGTGGTTTATGTCCTCGGATGTGAGGATTTACAGGGTAATCTTGGTAAATTTTCTAGTCAATATTTTTTCAGATACTCGTAGCGATGATTAACTCTAAGCATCCTTAACCAGCTAAAAGCTGTACCCCTTTTTGTTTGTTTACAGAAAGCATTGTTTCTGCCTAAGTGATACTGAACTCTCATTACAGGAGCACAAAAACTGTGGTGAGATGACTGAAATAGAAGCCAAAGTGAAGTATGTGAAGTTAGCCCGTTCCCTGCGGACCTACGGAGTGTCATTTTTTCTTGTTAAGGTAATGTAGATCTTACTGCGACCATACTGTATGGTTGGTCATTACGTTGTGCATTAGAAATTGTTACAAAGTTAGGTGTGCAGTTTTCAGCAGCTACAATATTAAAACAAATAAGCTTGCACGTTTAGAACAGTCTGCTAATTCAGTAGGGATTTGGTAACACCATGTAGCTGACCTGTATGGTTAAAGTTAAAAATATCTGTGTTTTTCATTAATATCTTGCTTTCTTTTGTCATGGCTTAAAGCAAACCATAACCAAATCAAGTAACCATGTCATGAAACCTCTGTTGGAAGGAATAATTGGTCTTTTAAAGTCTATCAAATCGACCACTACGTAAATAGGAATTGATTCTTTGCAGCCTACACAAATTCAGGGGAATGGGATGTGTGGATTCATTTCTCTTTTATGATGGAGTTTTGTGTAGCAAATTGTTAGCTTGGGCCTATGCTCCACAACCTTGGAAAACCAAAGAGGCAGAATGTCCAACAAATAAGGAGACATCAGCTGGCGGCATGCAGAATGACCCTGCCCCCTTCCCTGTAATATTGGCATGGTTAGGATGTTCTCATGGGTTGAAAATAACTAAGAATTCAAATTCTAAATATGGAACCAATGATGGCTGATCATGCCTGTCAACCTTCAGTGGGACTTCCTTTCCTTTACCTCTCCAGCAGTTTTCTAGAGAAATGGTGAGGGCAGCCTAACTTGTCAGTCCTCTTGATGCCAGTTTTCCATTCAGCTTCTCTAATGTGGTCATACAGGAGAGGTCTTGTGTCTCGAAGGACTGCTGTCATGTTCATTTACAGTAACTTCGAAAGATTTGTTGCCACAATCCTTAAAGTGCTTCTGTTTCCAGTAAGAGGGAGAAGAGAGAGTGTCTTTGAAACTGCAGTAGTAAAGATCCAGTGAAGAACGGAGCTTAATGCTGAAAATCACTGTGTGTGACCAGAACAACTGAGCCTGTGGTTTTAAATTATCCTAGTCTGCATGCCAGTTGCTTCCCTTTGTCAGCATATTCCATCATGTTTTTCCTTTTTCCTATGGAAAACTCTGAACAAAAACCAATCTTTCACACCTTGTAGGAAAAAATGAAAGGTAAAAACAAGCTGGTTCCTCGTTTGCTGGGTGTCACCAAAGACTCAGTGATGCGTGTGGATGAGAAGACCAAGGAGGTGTTGCAGGAATGGCCACTGACAACTGTGAAACGCTGGGCTGCCTCACCCAAAAGCTTCACTCTGGTAATCTTTTTATATATATTCAGGGGAAGAGGGATCTGTGTGGCAAGGATAAACGAAGGTGGACTTAGAACAGTTTCTTTCTATAATTCTATCTGTAATTATTCTAGTTTAAGTTATATTAGAGTCACTCAGCCCTAAACTAATAAACTGGCTCGTATTAGTGTCTAGGGTCAGTCCGTATTTTGATGTTTCTAGATGGACCAGTTTCCCAAAAGTACTGCATGTGTTTTCAGAAACACTGTTTAAATCTGTTCTGTCCCTAACCACTAAAGCACCTAAAACGCATCATTATTCACACCTGCTTAAGCCCTTATGGTGCTTGCCATTCACTTTGGCTTGCCATTCGTTTTGCCATGCACTGTGAGACTAGCAAGATATGAATGTAAACAAAGCTAGATGGTTCATTAATACATTTGATAATTATGGATTTAAAGAACTTCATGAATGTGATGAATTTGTTAATCATTTGGTCCCTAAGTGACCACTGCAACAAGAGTATCTTGGATATGAAAAGGTTGTTTCAAGTGGTAGAGTAAGAAGCTGTGGCTAGAAATTTATATTCACTTTAATCATGTGCATCTAATTTCCAACTGCATGGGTGATTGTGCTTTAGAATAAAATTCTAAAGACTTTTCTCCATCCTTCAGTGACTGAGGGATAAAGTCAGACTAAATATCTCTTTGTCCTCTGGCGCTTTGGTTTATGAAACATCTGGGATTAAGCTGCAGTAAAAAGCATCCCACCATCCCATCCTTCCTCACCCCCTGTATAGACTGGTTTAGAATCTTGGAACAGTTTAATTTACTGTTGGATGTAATAAAATGTCCATCAAACAATTCTAAAATTTGACTTTTCTTGCTCATATTTGGTACTGTTTCTTCATTTATTTACTTTCCATTTTGAAGAGGTTTTTTTAACTCCTCTTTTCCTTCAGGATTTTGGTGAATATCAGGAAAGCTATTACTCAGTACAGACCACTGAAGGAGAACAGATCTCGCAGTTAATTGCAGGTTACATTGATATCATCCTAAAGAAGGTATAGTATTAAGGTGACCTGTAGTAAAAATGCAGTAAAAATCACTGTACAGCAGTGCAGAAGCTCAGATGTGTGCAAGCTGCAGTTCTCTTTCTCTCATGAAGTCGGTGTTGTATATTTTGGTTTTATGTTATTTATTTTTACTTTTAAGTAATATCACGTCTTTCTGTTCTACTTAAGTGAGTGCTTCTGGAAAACATTAAGGCTGTTAACCATGGCGGTAGTATGGGGCAGGCTTACTACAGCACACTTGGGCTTTGTTTTTCTATCTGGAAGGTGAACTGCTGCCGAAGAGCATATATCCAGAGAAGAGTTCAAAGCTTCAGCTATGGATTTTAAGCTATGGACCAAAGTGGTGAATCAGGTGGAAAGAAATGATCCTTTGGAAGCAGCATTTCAACCTACATTAAGGACTACACAATAGCTGTCCAGAACCTCTTCTATGTGCATCTAAAGCTGCAAAAGTTTTTTGGCAAAACGGGGGGAGGGGGATCAAAACAATCATTATATTGCTCTAAAAATGTTGTGATGAGTAAAGCAAAGATTTATATCTTAGCTGTGCCAAAAGAGGGATAAAATCAGTGGTTTTGTGAAGAGGCCAGAGTGTCATGGAACTTGGTTTTATGGAGTGTGCCTGTCAGGAGAGAGGAGAGGCTGATGCACATCTCCTGCATTCAGAATACTCACAAGTAAATAAGCACAACAGCAAAAAATAGCAGTTTTGCCAACATGGAGCTGAATGGTCATCCTCTAAGCATGTCGTATTTGAAACCAGTGTTTCAAATAGCACTGGTTGCTCCTTGACAAATTTCTACTTTATTAAGGTTCAAGCAAACTACATCCTTATTTGCTGTAACAGATTTTAATAGTAACTGAATGTCAGAAAGCTAAGGAGCTCAGGAGAATTTATTGTCTTTGTTCATGGGAACAGTGTAGAATATAACATCAAATTTTATGAAGCAGAGGTCAAGGAGGAATTCATCGTAGTACATGCTTTTTTGTCTGAGGCTGTCAGTCTCAGATTTAATAAACATTAAATAAACTGCAGGTTTCTATAGTGGTTTAAAACATGATTCTAGCTCTTAGGCTAGCTAGCTTTGCTCTGTAATGCCAAACAATAGCAGCCTTTCTATCAATAGAATACAGATGTATGTATTTCCATTCCCTTCCAGTCCATTGATTTCTTCTTTACAGTCTGCTGACACAGCTGATCTTAAAATGAACGAATTAGGAACAGGTTAAGTAATAAACACCCATGATGCTTCATGATGTGTATGAGAAGCATGCAGTTTCCAGTTGTTGAGCCCAAGTTTTCTCGGTGATGCATGCCTCAAACTATGGCTTGTCGGTCTCAGTTGCATAATAGTAATTCTTGGTGTGTTTTGGACTGTTCCAACTCATTTGCTCTGGTGTGAATTGGTGCTGCGTGGGGTTTTCTTCCCTGCTAAAGTAGTATTGGTGCAACACTCACCATCCACACACTCCCAACCCCTCTTGTTTAGTTTAGTGATGGGTCATTAATCAGATGACAGGCAAACCTGAACTTAAGTAACTTTGACCTTTTTTTTAAAACCAGATATATTTTTTACTTAAAATGGAAGTAGGGCACGCTCTTGACTAGAAATAGGCAGTTTCAGTTCATGCATAAACTCAAACCATAATAAGAAGAACTTCTTTGGACAAAGTGTGTGCATGGGGTGTGTGTATAGATGTACATGAGGAGTTCCTGTTAAATGTACCTGAGGTCATAGTGGGTGTTTCTGTATTTAGATACATGTATATATTCAGACTACAAATCACGTGACAAGGTGGAAAGCAGACAGCATCTTTGCACTAGATCACAAGTAGAAATACACTGTTTTTACAAGGCACCACTTTTATGACCTGTGGTAGTTTCCTGTTGTTTCTAGTGGTTTAGACTTACTCCCTTTGTGTTATGTTTACCTCCCTTACACCACTGCAAAATAATTGCCTCAAAAAGGCAGATGTGCAGACTGTCCGGAAGTTTAAAGTAACTATGGTAAGATAACATGGATACAGTATTAAAGTTGTTATCTTTCCTATGGATGTGTACCTCCTAGTGGTAGATAGCACAATACAGTAACATTTCAGGATGCTAAATATGACTTGTAGCTCAGTTCTGGTTACCTGAGTCAGTCTGCTGTTCCCGAGTTAGAAGAGAATGGGAAAGGGGATGGTACATGTTCTGTCTGTGCTGGGATTTGCTGTTGTTGCATATCACTTGGTCCAGAACTTTTGTGCTGTGAGAAAATACAGTATCTCAGCACTTTATACCTTTGTTCAAAAAGTCACCAATAGGCTTTTTCCTTTCATGCACTTAATCTGCCAGGGCGTAGAACCTGGTCTGTTAGATGCTGGAGTGCACCTCTTCTGAGGTGGAGATTATATTGTGTCACACTGCCAAAAGCATGGTGTTTAGCACTGCACAAGACTCTGCAGGTTATTTGACTAGGTTTCTGATAAATGGCAAGGAAATAGTGGAGAGAAAGCAAAAAGCAACACATATTGTTTAACTTTTTTTTTCTTTTTTTTTCTTTTTTTTTTCTCCTTCCAGAAACAAAGTAAAGATAGATTTGGGCTTGAAGGTGATGAGGAATCAACCATGTTGGAAGAATCTGTTTCACCTAAGAAGTGAGTATATACAACAGGAGGAAATGTGCTGTATTTAAGAGTTACACCTTTTAGCTGTGGCAGCTTTTTTCAAATGAAATAGTGTAGTTATTACTGTTAAAGGATGATTTTCTACCGGGTATTTCAGTAGAAGGAAGTACTATCCCCAGGCAATTCAGCAGGCTCCTAGCTTCATTCAGTGATTGAAAAGCAGGTATTTGTTGCAAAATTGTTGGTCAGGGCAACCAGCAGTGCTACCAGTTGGTTGCAACTTGACCCTTGAACAAAGGAACTCTGGCTATAATTTAGTAAAATGCTGGGGCTGGGGACTAATGATGCAGAGCTGAGAATGTCATATGAGATTGTTGATCTTTATGAAAACACCTAGGATTTACTGGGCTTTAGTTGCTAGGTCTGCTGGGTCCATGGGTTCCAGTAAATTTGACTCCTGTCAGTTTAATTGTACACTCTGTCATGAGCAGAGCTGGCTTATTTTGCCAAACCACTTCAGACAAACCAATCAGATGCGTGGTGTGGATAAAGTTTTGGTACCAGTAGATCAGGCTATGGTTCTGATGGGAGAGTTATTGAATATAGCAAAGAGGAGAACTGTAGAGCTGGCCATGTCCTTCAAAAGGAACATTAAATCTTTCCTTGCAGTGAAGGAACAGAAATCGTTTTGTGACATTATAAGCTGTAATGAGCCACCCAAGTCTCTTCTTGGAACTCTGAGGATGGCATTGTCAGCAGTATGTGGAAAGCCTGTTTGATTTATTGTTAAACATATGGTCTATAGGAGATACTTGTTAGATATTTAATGTGGCCTTATGAGAAATCTCAACTTTTGGCGGCTCACACATGTTCAGATATGCTTTCATTTGACATTGTCCCTTCCAAATGACTTCCAGAGTATACTTTAGCTAAGTGCTGTGCAGAGAATTCCAAAATTTGTAATAGATGAATGTGAGATTTTTCACAATTTAAATTACTTTTCCCCCCAGAAGATTGTTGTTGTTAAAGCCAGAATTTCTGTCAACGCTTCTAGCTGTAAAAGCTTGAACCATATTTAAATATGAGCAGAATATCTGGCAAAGCAGTTTGTGGCCATGGATGACAGTAACTTTATTATTCTTCAAAGTATCCTGCCTCTCAGCCCATTATCTGATCCGACTGACATATTATTAGCAAGTACTGTGTGTAGAAAGAGGGAAGAATGTTACTTTTTATCCCAAATCTACGGATTGCTTGCAAAAGGCATCTCCACTGGTTCATTCTTCTGTTTTCTAAAGGTCAGCCTAGGGTACAACTGAAACAAAGCAGTTGTTATGCCATAAACCTTGTTCCAGTTCTGGCTGTCATGCCTCTCAAAGGGGTAAAGCTATCGTACCACATATACCAAGACTACTTATTGCCTTCTTTCCTCGGTGCCTGCTCATTAGTGCTATTAATATTTGAACTGCCAAAAGCCCCAGATTAATTTTATTCTAATGTATTAGAAAATGGTTAGAAAGAAGAATTGTAAAGTTTTCCAGTAAAGTTTTCCATAGCTTACCAATGTTGTCAGATGCAATTTAAAATCCTAAAGGAAGAACATCTGTCAGGACTTGATTTGCAGGAGCTAACTAATTCTCTGTGTTGGATTTATTTTTCTTCCCCCTTTTTTCCAGATCTACCATTTTACAGCAGCAGTTCAACCGAACAGGGAAGGTGGAGCATGGCTCTGTGGCACTACCAGCCGTTATGCGTTCAGGGTCCAGTGGCCCAGAGACGTTCAACATTGGCATCATGCCTTCTCCCCAGCAACAAGTCACAATTGGTCAGATGCACAGAGGACATATGCCCCCACTTGTGAGGAACCTCCTTGTTTTGTACTGAAACTTTTTTTTGCATTTGAAACTTGTCTGTGCTGCAAGTAGTCAGAAACGGGCATGTCACACATATTACTGAAAGCAGAAGGAGGATAGAGCATGACTTCCTGACTGTCCTACTGAACATAAGTTTTGATCATCCTTGAAATATTTAGGGTTTTGCATTTTGACTTATTTCCTCATTGTCTTGAAAGCCTTCTCTTAATTTCTCAGTAGTTAAACTAGTACTCAAGGGTTAGGAAAAAATGGTGTAAAGGCTGGAAAAAGTAAGCAGTTTTAAGAAAAAGTCTTACATTTAGCTTATCACTAGCCCATCAATTTAGAATTCTTTAGCAGGCTTAAAGCCGATGCTGAGTTTTCTCATTTATATTAAGACTATGAAAAGGCCTAAACAGGTTGTAGAGAATATAATCAATGTTTAAGTTCATGACATACCACTACAAGTGTAGTATGTGTACTGGGTTGACCTTGGCTGATTGCCAAATGCCCACCCAGCTGCTCTTCACTCCTGCTCCTCAGTAAGATGGGGCCGGGTGGGGTGTGCAAGAAAATGAGGTTGAAAAAAGCTTTATCTCAAATTAGTTTAAGATAGATAGCTTACCAATTACTTTTATGGGCAAAACAGACTCAACTTGGGGAAAATTGATGTATTGTCAATTAAAATAGAGTTGGATGGTGAGAAACAGATAAAAACTAAACCACTTCTTAACACCCCCTTTTTCACCCAGACTCAACTTCAGGCCTTCATTTCTGACTATTATAGTCCACATTCCCGAGTGATCTGTTTATAACAGCCCTTCTCTGCTGCTCCTTCCTCCTCACACTTTTCCCCAGCTCCAGTGTGGGCACTTCCTATGGGCTGCAGTCCTTCAGGATAAACGCTCTGGTGTAGATACCTGATGAGCTGCAGTTCCTTTTGGGAGATCCTGCTCCAGTATGGGTGACCCATAGGCTGCAGTTTCTACCAGAACCTCAGTCCAGTGTGTGCTCTCCATAGGCTGTAGTTTCTTTCAAGGGAATATCCACCTGCTGCCATGTGGGGTCCTTCTGTGGGCTTCAGGGTGGATATCTGCTCTGGCATGGTCCTCTCCATAGGCTGCAGGGAAATACCTGCCTCTCTCTTGTGGAATCTCTGCTCTGCTGACTGTAGTAGCTCCTCCCCATCCTTCTCAGACATTAGTGTTTGCGGGGTTGTTTCTTGAACTTTTCCCTCTCACTGCCGTGTGATGTTTTGCCCTTACTTAACGATCTTTTCCCAGAGGTGCCACCAGCCTGGCTGCTGGGCTCAGCTGTGACCTGCGGTGGGTCTGTTGGAGCCACCTGGAACCAGTGGTGCCCAGCATGGGGCAGTCCCTGGCCTCTGCTCAGAGGCCACCCCTGTAGCCAAAGCCTTGCCACAAACAATACAGATAGCCATCCTGCTCTGCCTAAAACCGTCAGTTTTCTATTAGCTTATGCATATTGATGGCATTTTAATTTTAGGATTGTCCTTGATTACATTGGTAGGCTGTTCCAGGAATTCAGTGATGATATCGTAGCAGCAAATTCAGTTTTCATTTTCCTAGAATGCAAGTCAGTAAGACAGCTCAGTGGTTTTGTATGTGTTGGGCATTGTTTTATCAGACAAAGTTTAGCATTTTATAAATGAGTGCAAGTACAGAGGAGTATGAAATGGCATTGGCAGAATCAGGACTGTGTGAGGAGAGGTGTTAGAGCTTTGATTTCTTCATTGCGTCAGGGAAAAGCTAGCTATCTGAAATGCCCTGGTGTGATTTTGTCATTCACTGTCTCTTCGTGCATATGTAACATCTGCTTACAGTGTCATTTGGAACATAGCACATGGCTGTTTCCTTGTTTTGCCTTTCAGACCTCAGCTCAGCAGGCCTTGATGGGGACAATTAATACTAGTATGCACGCTGTTAAGTGAAGTTGATAACCTACCGCCTCTAGGGCAGGACATGGTGAGTTTTTCTAATCCCTCATAGAAACAAATCCTAATGCTTTGTGGTGGTTACAGGTCAGTCTAGTCATTGTCCCTAGGTCTGAAGCAATACCACTAAAGCTTTTAAAATGAAATAAAAATTCAGTGGTCTTTTGAAGGAATTCACGTACAGTGATCCACCTCACTCTCATCAGTCTGCTGAGATTAGAGTGGCAGGCTCCTTGCATAACCATGTCTGGAATCCTGTTGTTTTATGCACATATATATGATTAAACTCAAACTATGGGCAGTATTTATGGTGGGGGTGACTGCCTCCCAGACACCTGAAAAAGAAGAACAAAGTACAATTCTGCCGTTCCTGATGTAGGTTAGGGCAGGAGGACAGATCAAGAGACTATTGCTTAGGGGGGACTGTCAGTCAAGGGTTTTCAGCCTTCATAAATGCACTGTTTATGGCATTTACCTTACAAGGGCAGCTGTTGAACTGTGGTAACAATTCTGCATTGAATGATTCTGCAAAAGAAAATCCTTGCTTTGGTATTTAATTTTAAGGGCTTGGTGGTCACGTTTAAAGGCTCATGAAGGAACGAGAGACTTACACAGAATCTCCTCATACAGAACCTCACTGCATCCTTAATTTTTGTTTGTGTTATTGCTCTTCAGGCATCAAGAGTATGGGTTCAGAACAAGGTTGATGAATCAAAACATGAAATACACTCTCAGGTTGATGCTATCACTGCAGGAACTGCATCCGTTGTTAACCTTACAGCAGGTAAATTTCAAAGGGAAGGATTTCCTTGCAGTCTCCTGGTTACTTATCAGTCTAATTCAAGTAACACAGGGACTGAGTATGAGGCAGCTGGAGAAACACGTACTTCAAAACACCCCACTACCTAACTGCATTGATGTGTGGAACAAGCTTTCTGTCTCTCCCAACACAATTTGTGTGTCTTCAGTTTCCCTCTTGCACTAAAGGTATGACCATTGATGAAGGTGAAATGTAGCTTGATTATTCAGCACAGAGTGTTTGCGAGGTGTCGTAGTTTAATTCCAGCTGGCAGCTAAGCACCACACAGCTGTGCTCCTCACCCAGTGGCAGGATGGGGGAGGGAATTGGGAGGGTAAAAGTGAGAAAACTTGTGTTTTGAGAGACAGTTTAACAGATAAAGCAAAAGCCATGCATACAAAGCAAAATGAGGAATTTGTCCTCCACTTTCCATTGGCAGGCAGGTGTTCTCCATCATGCATAACAGCCACTTGGGAAGACAAATGCCATCATGCTAAACATTTCTCCTACTTCCTTCATCTTTATATGCTGAGCATGATGTCATGTTGTATGGACTATCCCTTTGGTCAGCTGGGGTCAGCTGTCCTGGCTGTGTCCCCTTCCAACTCCTTGTGTGCCCCCAGTCTCCCTGCTGGTGGGGTGGGGTGAGAAGCAGGAAAGGCCTTGGCTGTGTAAGCACTGCTCAGCAGTAATGAAAACATCCCTGTATTGTCACCACTGTGTTCAGCACAAACCCAAACGCAGCCCCATTCTAGCTGCTATGAAGAAAATTAACTCTGTCCCAGCCAAAACCAGCACAAGAAGATTACTACAAAAAAAAGCATACTTGGTCTGACAGTTGTTAAAGAGAGATTATGTCTTTATTGACAGTGGGTTTTTTCTTCAGCAAATTAAAAGTTGAAGGAGCTGGGAGTGGCTGAAGGGGTTCAATTCTGTATTACCTTGGCTTCTTTCAATGTTGAAATATACCTGAAACTGCAGACTTCTCAGGATACTACGTTGAATGAAGACAAATGCTATTAGAAGTACATTCTTGTAGAAGAAAGGTAGAATTGGAAAAATTATAGCAGTCTTTAATATTTTTTAAACTGACAATGAAATTCCTTAGTAGGCATTGCTTGGCTATTTTGAAATGTTTGGTTTTTCTCTCTGTGGCTTGTAGCTGCTTCTTTTTCCCTTTTAACCACTGAAGCATTTTGATCATAAAAAACCCCGTTTGCTCTACAGGGGACCCAGTTGACACCGATTACACTGCTGTGGGATGTGCAATTACAACAATCTCTTCCAACCTCACTGAGATGTCTAAAGGTGTGAAACTGCTTGCTGCTCTCATGGATGATGAAGTTGGAAGTGGAGAAGACCTCCTGAAAGCTGCTCGAACACTGGCCAGTGCTGTCTCAGACTTGCTGAAGGCTGTGCAGCCTACTTCAGGAGAGGTGAGTAATGGAAACTTCTCGGGTTCCCTCTCTGAATTGCATGGCTGTGGCTTTTTTGAGACATGTTACCTTCTAAGCCTCACCTGCTCAGTGCCACATCATGTGCTCTGTGCAAGCAGTTCTTTTGGCTACTTACTCCTTCATCTGTCTCTGTCTTTATGCCTTTATGCGTTGCACCTTGATATTAGGGTGTTCTGTGCAATAAGCAGAGGTTAATTGAACTGTGTAATAAATAGTTAATTTATCTGGGTACCGTATTATCTTTCAGAAGGAAATTTCAAGTGGTACTTACTTTCATAGGAAGTGGAGAGATACTCATTCGGGATTTTTTTCTTTACTCTCTTTACCT
>NW_010269912.1:31528-54686 GCF_000690775.1 Eurypyga helias
AAGTTAGTCCCTCTGTTGTAGTTTTTCAGAAATGAGAATAGTACTGACCAATGATAGTCTATCTTGATCGGTCTGTTGTGATCTGGAGTCTGCAGCCAGTTTGCCATAGATCTCATCAGGTATTCATGTTTGGAAGGATATGAAATCTCCTGATGTTTCAGACCAGTTGGCATACTGATTGTCCATCCTTAATTATCCTTGGTGTTATTACAACAGTGTCGAATCAAGTTCTTCAGAATCCTTTGCAAGTTCTGTGGGAGCGCTTCAGATGAAACCCCTGAAATATACATGTGCATTTGTGCTTGTGGAAAAGGAAAGATTTTTCCAAAGTATTTCTGTTGTGTAATTTTTTTTAGCCATGTTGATGGCATGCTAATGCAGAAGTTCCTCGAGGAAATCTAACACTTAAGTAAAGCTCACTTTCTTGGAATTAATGTGTCTCATCATTATATTTCCCCAGCCTCGACAGACAGTTTTGACTGCAGCTGGAAGCATTGGGCAAGCAAGCGGGGAGCTACTGAGACAAATTGGAGAGAACGAAACAGATGAACGGTTCCAGGTAATGAGGGGGTTGCTTGCCGCTGTCAGAACTGTGCAGCTTTCTAATGAGGAGGCCACTGCATAAGACCAAAGTACAGCTGGGAAATGCTGGATTTGAAGTTTCTTAGTCCTAATGGAGGTTAATCCATTAGGAAATTACTTTTAGTTGCACAAGCAGAGTGCTGCTCTCATAGGAACTCCTAGTTCTTTCTGTGTGTGCATCATACAGATGCCTTCTTGCTTCACGGAGAGCCGTTTGCATTACACTCCCCTCAGTGTTTAAGATGCATGGCTGCTGCTGTGTGCATCTGGTCAGACTCATGCTTTTCGAAGTCTGCCCTGCTTTTTACTTTTCACCACTATGTTCATCACTGCCTTCTTTTATGGTGACTTTCAGTACCTCAGTGTTGCACAGATAATACAATTTTACAGCTTTCATGTAGGATGTGAAACTCATTCCATTTTACAGATGGAAAATTTGGCATGGAAGTCCAGAGATACGCTAATTTGAGATAGCCTATAACCTGTTGATCCCTAAAATTCTTCACACTTGATGTGTTTGCATCATAGTTCCCCTTTACTTCTGTTGCATCAGAATACGAGTTACATCGCACAGTGCCAAGTCAGACACAGAAAATTAGGAACAGCAGACAACTGATTTTTAAAACCTCTGCCTATCTTCACTAAGTATGCTGTGTCAGATGCAGGGTCATAATTCAGTTTTGCAGGGGGACATGCATAGTCCTAATCAGTTGTTCTGAATGCCAGAGGGGTTTTGTGGGAAGCAGTGCATGGAAACTTGCACATGCACACAGACAACTTCCATCCTTGCCTTTCCTTGTGTTTTACTGTCTTTGCAAGCCGGTGACCTACTATGCCATGTATTTACGAAGAATGAGTGAATGGTTATGAATAAATAATGAGTATTTATTCTCTTCAGATTTAGTGGGTTTTACATAAGCATTTGCTGTTTCTGTATGTGTTCATGCAAATCAAAGGCTTACACAGGCTTTTGGTAAACTGAGTAGAACAAAATTTCTGCATTACAAACCTAATTTCTTTAAGATGATTAGTGTTCTCAATTACCAAATCATAATGCCTGTGTCACTTAATAACAGTGTTAGCTATTAGCAGGTTAAAACCATCATTCTCAAGCTGTGCCAGGGGAGGTTTAGATTGGATGTAAGGAAGAAGTTCTTCCCCGAAAGGGTTATCACACACTGGAACAGGCTGCCCAGGGAGGTGGTGGAGTCACCATCCCTGGATGTGTTTAAGAGACGGGTGGATGAGGTGCTGAGAGATAAGGTTTAGTGGCGGACAGATATGGTTGGACTGGATGATCTCTAAGGTCTTTTCCAACCCAGTGATTCTATGATTATACGATTCTTAAATGCTCTGTTAAAAACATGTCTGGATTTATTTCACACAGTGCAAGAACAGTTTTGCACCAGAACCATGGGGAAGTAATTTAGCATAACAGATAGACCTCTGGAGTGCGCTGGATGCAAGATGTCTGCCATTGTAACTTACAAGCCATTTTAAACACTTGATCCACTAGTAAATCTGCGTGTAAGCTCCATCAGAGTTCTCACCTGTGTTCCTAGTTGAGCATGTATTGCAGCCCTCTCTTGGGAAAGAGAAAGAACCTAAGCATTCTGACAAGTGCTGTGGAGTGTTGGAGAAGGTCGGTAAGGAGAGGGATGGTTCGTCATGCCTTATGGAAACTCATGTTCTTAATTTTTCAAATCCAAGGTTTTCCTTAAGTGCACCTGTAGTTATCTTTTTACAGAAAAACCAGGTCTTTTAAACAGTATAGGCATGAGGAAGACTCCACCCCACTAAAAAAAAGAAGTGTATGGGGTGTGACATTTTAAGTGGGGAAGTGGGAAGGCATTTTCTGCACTTTTTCATTGCAAGAATTAATGCTTGAGTGTGTTTTAAATTCACAGTTTCAGAGTTCACTAAATTATTTTCTGTATGAGGGAAAAATTGTTCTGGAATTAAGACCTGTTTTGAGTTATATTTTGGACCAGTAATTTTTAGGACTATATTTACATTATGGACAAGGGAATGTTGTGGTTGAAAACGGCCCTTTCAGAAATGGAGTGGGAGTTGTTGTTATTGTTAAGCACAATTAAGGACTTGAATTTAGTATTAACTCAAATACTGCCTGTTCTCAGCCATTTGCTTCTGGAGGTTGTGTACTAATAGTGTATTCTCAGGAAGTGAAGATGAGCACATTGGAATTTGGGACATAAGTTTGTTCTTACAGGCTCTGAGCCAATTCCAGATTTGACAGTCCATTCAGTCCAGCAATGTGATAATGTAAATAGAGAAATGGTTGTACTGAGAGAAGAAAACTGTTGTGTTTTCTGAGTAATAGTCTTATTTGCTGCTTTACACAAAACAAAATATTTAAGTTTTGATACAAGAGTACTTCTTACTTTTAGGAGGCTTGATCTTAATATAAACAAGGTATATACCTTTTTGTTCATAAGAGTGAATTTTCCCTTTATTTTACCAGGATGTCCTGATGAGTCTGGCCAAAGCTGTTGCAAACGCCGCTGCCATGTTAGTGCTGAAGGCCAAGAATGTTGCACAGGTCGCTGAGGATACAGTCCTGCAGAACAGGGTCATTGCTGCTGCTACACAGTGTGCGCTCTCTACTTCCCAGCTTGTGGCTTGTGCAAAGGTGAGGCTGGCAGTGTTCATGAGGTGGCAAGGCATCGTTTCACGTGTGTATTTCCAACGGTCTTGGGCAATACACTGTGTTAATACCACAGTTCTAGATTTATGCAGTATCAAAGTTGTTAATTAAGAAGTTGTCACCTATAACAGTGGCAGTCAGGAGCCCAGAGGATGTGGGGTGTTGCTGTAATCTTCAGAGAAGGTTCCACAGATAACAGAGCCCATCTGATAAGTTACTAATACTGATAAAATAAAGGTAAAAATACTAGTTTGAGATGCACAGCTTGCCTAGGGGACTATGTAAATTTTCTAATATAGCCTAGAAATAGGATGGGTTCACCTCATCTGAAGCTAAATAATTTAAAGTCTGTATTCTTCCTAAAAATAAAATCAAGTTGGCAATCATTGATTTTAAATACACTTACACAAATTTACAGCAGCCCAGCCATTTTGATAGATCTATTGCTTTTGATCAAGTAAAGATTTTTGGTCTAATCCAATTACAAAGAAGTTGAGATCAGACCTCAAATTCTGAAGTCTGTAGTTGATGCATTACATCTTTTGAAGCCTTTTTTGTCTTAAAAATAAATAAATAAAATACTCATTTAATTTTAAAAATTAAACAGTTCACATTTTCTACTTGGATGCTGCTTTTGAAGTCTGCAGTGTCATCTTTTGCAGGGAAGTGGGTATTCCACTATTGTGAAACATCCAGAAGGTCAATATTAGCTATTAAATTTTCAATATTTTCTACTTTATTTCTCTGGCTGCAAGGGCTTTTGTAATGCATATATATGGATTTTCATTATTTGAAATTGATGTTCTTACTGACTGTGAATTTCTTCAGTATGGCGTAAGACACTCAGTGGCATCCTGTTTTCCTTATGAGATATGCACAGTTTTCCCATAGCTAAAAGCTGTCCTGGTACGTCTGAACAAAATGGGAAAAGGTTGTTTCTGATCTGTAGGTTACAGCATTTATTACGTGTCTTGTGGCTTCAGAAGTAGAACATTGTTTGGCTTGTGCCAAGCACTGCTTCTGTTTAAACAAACAAACGAATGGCTGATATTGGAAGACTTAAAAGACCAATTCCAAGTATGATTTCATTTTATTTGGAATTTCAGAGTACAGAATTCTGCCGGTGGACGTAGTTACTCTGGAGGAGTTTGGCCCATGCCTGCCCTCCAGAACCACTGTCTAGTGTTTTCTCAGTTCAGTAGCTGCTGAAGAAGCATGAAACAAGGTGGGGGCCTCGATTCTCACAATCAAAATTGAGATTAACAGTATGCAGAGACCAGATTCCTAACCTAGATATCTGGAGCTACCTATTTAAAAACTCACTTTCACGGTTTTCTATCTGGGGAGAACAGTTAAGTTAAAGATTAAAAACTAATGTAGTAGATGTTTCACTTGGTAGTAGTTAGGAAATTTGCAAATAAGCCTTTTCTTAATGCTTTGTGTCCATTCCCCATGCAGGTTGTGAGTCCCACTATCAGCTCTCCGGTGTGTCAGGAACAGCTGATTGAGGCAGGGAAGCTGGTAGACCGTTCAGTGGAGAACTGTGTGAGGGCCTGCCAGGCTGCCACGGATGACACTGAGTTGCTGAAGCAGGTCAGTGCAGCTGCCAGCATTGTCAGCCAAGCCCTGAATGACCTCTTGCAGCATGTCCGCCAGTTTGCAAGCAGGGGGGAGCCCATTGGACGCTATGACCAGGCTACGGATACCATCATGTGTGTCACAGAGAGCATTTTCAGTTCGATGGGGGATGCTGGTAAGTTTTTCTAATGGGCAGTAGCCTTCCATGATTCAGAGATGTGCACATTTCAAATAATGCAAGTAAAAAACCTCTGAAGTGTACTGGGCTTCTAGGCTTCTGCTGTCATGACGGGTAGTCATTCAGCCCATGATACTACGTCATTAAAATGCACGTAGCCATCTGCTAGATAGAACAAATATTCTGTGAAAACAGTCGATAGCGTACCGAAGGGTCACTGTAATATTGTGTCTGTTTTCTACCACTGCTTCACTTCACAGAGGTGTGTAGCAGTTTCTCATCTCCAAATAGGATGACAGGTACCTGGGCGAATACTTCCCAGTGATTGACGTGATTATGCATAGGTTTTGTTGTAGGATTTGAAACTAACTTCTGCTTTTGCCTGTGACATTTCTAAAATGTGCAGCTTCTAGTGCCAACCAAAACTTGAGATGCCTAACATTTAACTGATCAATATGAATTTTTAGTAAAGGACCAGTAAATTGCTTAAAATGGTGGCATTTCAATAGTTATAAATGTTATGGAGTATCAGCATCATGAAGCAGCAGTATTAACTTGAAATCAAGACAATTCATAGGAAGTTTAAAATGAGATCAGCTTTAAAAAGCAGCTACGGTGAATAGTACAGGATTCATCTTTTCTTTCATGTTATACCCTTGGGCAGAACATGACTCCAGTATCTTAATTATATACCTTATTTTGGCCAAAACCACCTTATTGGTGCAGAGTCTTTTCTGACAGGGTTCCATATTTAGTTTCTATTAGACAGAAGATAATTCTTTAAAAGAACTTTCCCAAAAGAAGAATAGGTGAAAGATGGGTAGTTTTTATTAAAGGAGTGAAATCTTGGCTGTAATTGAAAGCAAAATTAACAGTCTTTACTGGGCCAGGAGTTTCCTGTATAGTCAAAATCACTTTAAAATCTTGATTTTTGGTTTTTGTCTTGGTATCCAGAATGCAAATACAACTGTTTTTCTTAATCTCCATTGTAGTGGTTTCCTTCATTTATGTTGTGATCCAATATTTTGTTTATGAGGTTATAAACCATCTGTGTATCCTTTTCTAGTCAAGAGAATAGTTCAGCAAATGTAACGTTTTCATCTTGTTGAGGTGACTTTTGAAACCAAAACTGAAATGCAGAGAGAAGGAAAGTAAGCACACAGCTGTATCCCACAGGTGAAATGGTACGGCAGGCCAGGGTACTGGCTAAAGCCACTTCCGATCTCGTCAATGCCATGAGGTCAGATGCCGAAGCAGAAATCGACATGGACAATTCTAAGAAGCTTCTGGCCGCCGCAAAGCTCCTGGCAGATTCTACAGCCCGCATGGTTGAAGCTGCAAAGGTACCAGGAAAATGGAATAGCTGTCAGCTTAAAATTGTATGGTTACACATGAGATGGTATGTGGGATATTATAGGTAGGATCTGGCTGATAGCAGACACATTTTTTTCTGATCCTCTAAATGTTCTGCATTTAATAAGTTATCCTAGGTAAGTTCAGAAAAAAACAAATTTATTTGTACATGGGGTCTTCTGGCTTTAAAAACCCTTCTTGCACTGATTTGCTCACCTCTGTGCAGGGTGGTCAGGTCAAGCCTTCTAGGGCAGTTACCACCAGCCATAGCCTCTGGGTTGCAAAGTCTCGTAGCATTCTACCAATACAAATGCTACAGCAATCCCATAACAATCTCTTACCTAACCAATTAACAAAGCAACTCTGCCTCTGTTTCTCTTAGAAACAGTTTACTCCACCTGGGGAATCTTGCCTGTGTTGTTCCCCCCTTCTCCCCCATTCTCACAAGAGAGGCAAATATCTGACTTCTTCTTTCCTTTCGGTGCTAGAAACCTATTTAAATCCACCAGGGAGGAATGTGTTCTTTGAATTGTTTCCCTCATCCTACACTTTACAGGTCACAGCCAGCCCTTCTGCTAGGGCTCGAGAAGGCCTGCATGCCTGGCTACAAAGCATATCCTTGACTTCCCAGTACTTTCTCATAATTCAGTTTGAGAAAACCTACTGGGTTAAATTCCAAGGTTTGGACTGCAGTTACTGAAAGGCATATTGAATTGGGAATTTTAAAAACTATCTGTTGGTTTTGGGTTTTTTTTCCAACACCTACGTTCATCGTAGTGTGTTATTACACATCATAATGGAATCAGTTTACACAGGCTTTTTTCCCAAGCACCTAAAGTACTATATGAAGCAAATGTTCAACTTCCAAAGTACGTAACATATACAGCAACAACCTTGCACTAGCAATAAATTTTCTGCCTCAAAGTTTTTAACATTTTAACGTTCTTCTGACTTGGCTTAAGATAATATAAGAAAAATGAAGGCTGATGTAGCAGACACTTTCTGGAACTAAAGCCCTGATATTCATCTACATTTTCTCCAGGAACTTTTACTGAGGCTCTTGGTCTTTGCTCTGAAATTTTGTGCAGGGAGCTGCAGCCAATCCTGAAAATGAGGATCAGCAGCAGCGTCTGAGAGAAGCAGCAGAGGGACTGCGGGTTGCTACAAATGCTGCTGCACAGAATGCCATCAAGAAGAAAATTGTCAACAGATTAGAGGTGGGAACCTAGATATTGTTGAATTTTCAGTTTACTCCATTTTGATAATGAGTATCTTTAGCAAGTAGAAATGCATATTTCAGGAAAAGTGCAAAGCATAGAAGGATGGCACTGTAAGCTCAATTCCAGAGTACAAGGCTTGGTACCTTGGTACCACAGTCCTCGGAGAATTGAGCAACTTGTATCACTGGTGTAGTAAAGTGGTGTAAGAATTTAACTCTGAAGGCATTTGATGCTGGCTTAGTTGTAAAATTAGAACAGCTGCGGTTTCAAACAGCTGACCTTGAAACTACTTCACTACTGTTTGATCTGTATGATCTGGCATTTACACACAGCATCTTTTGGTGGTTTTACTAGCATGTCTGCCTGTTGCATGTAGATTTCAGTGCAAAGATATTTTGAATTGCATTGTATTCAGTTAAACGGATAAGTTACTCAGAGAATCAAAGCACCAGAACCAAAAGTGAAGAAATACATCCTATATGGTAGCACAGCCAAGGGGGAGAAGGGCAATTTACTGTGCACTAAGGATGAAGTACTTCTGAAGTTTGTCTTGTAGGCAGGGTTTGGTCTTCCCATCCTCTGGTAAAATGTAGAAAAGAGAGATTAAAAAAAGGAGCTTTTCGTAATTCCTAGTTTCCAACTGTGGTTTTACAGTAGTCTGGCTCAAGTGCAATGAGACTAGGCAAACAAGGAGATCCAAGTAGGTAAACATGTTCCAGACATGCATTTAAATTACTGTATCTGGCATAAAGAAAAAATCAGGAGTATTTCATAAAATAAAGGCTTATGCCTTCATTTTCTAACTCTATGCAAGAAAGCTTTATAGAAAGGACTTTTTTGTTTGCTATTATAATGTATACTGCCTTACATATTTCATTCCTTAGTCATGATGAGAATGAACTTCCTGCTTGGTTGTATTTAGTAGGCCAGTTACAGAAAAGTGGTGTAGAGCATGTTGGAATACCCTGAATAAATTGTTGATTTTTTAATTTTGTAATACGGAGAGCTGATAAGAAGACTCCTAGGTATTTGAAGAAGCTCTTCTCAGAGCTTTTAGACTCAGTAATACTCAGTAATATTTTGTAGCTCTGCATCATTTTAGTGTCTTTGCTCTTGCCATAGAGCTCTCTCCGTAGAAGTTGGCTCCCTTGAGCCTTTGGTTAGAGGTGTTAATGTAGCAGTGTGAAGCACTATGTGTACCTTGTCTGGCCTTCTTTGTAAGGAGCTAATTGATTAGACCATTTCTCCTCTCTGTAATTGACTTCTTTTGGTCATATTGCAACCTAAGCTATGAAGGAGTAAGAGCTTAGAATTCTTCTAGTTCCACCTTTTTCTTTACTGGCAAGTTAGAGCTGGATGAGAGTGTTTAGCTCATTTTCATCTTGAGAGAAAAGCAGTGCCAAGTTTCCTGAAAGCGAATCAAATTAATCAAGGGATACAATGTATTAATCTGTCAAAGCTTTTCCTGTCGAAGTTACCTATGATAGGCGTTTCATCCTGTGAATTACTCAGATTTTTACCACTGATTTAACTGTTTTTCTTTTTTCCTCAAAGATTGCAGCCAAACAAGCTGCAGCTGCTGCTACGCAGACTATTGCAGCTTCCCAGAATGCAGCTGTTTCAAATAAGAACACAGCAGCTCACCAGCAACTTGTGCAGAGCTGTAAGGTAAACCTATCACAACCCACTGACAAATAGGTCTTGAACTCTGCTGTATGGGGAACTGAAGATCACCTTCTCTAATAATACTGTTTCAACCTCAAAAAGAGATTAAAACCAAAAAAAACCAGCCAAGCCCAACACCACACACAATCATTTGTATGGGTTGTGGAGAACCCCCATTTATTGTATTATCCATAGATTTCCTGCGGTACGGTATGGGGAGCTTTGAAAAGCTGAGCTACTGTAAGTGCCATGTAGTATTTGGGTGTTACAAATACCTTATGAGAAAGTATTGACATGCCTATATACCTCAGGTTGTATCTGTGGAGTAATAACCAGTTCACCTGAAGGAAGTGCTATGAGTAAGAGTTGCTGCAGTCAGCAGCACTCTATATGCAGAGCTGTGCTGGAAGCACTGGGCGGAAGGGTCCAGTTACTCAGAAGTTTGTACACTAGCAAGAAGTCTTGGCCACGCGTTCAGCACATGAATGTGCTCCTCAGCAGGAGAGTAGCTCTGAGATCATCAAAACAGGCTGTTGAACAGTATCTGCAGTGAAATGTGATCGAGGTCTGCTATGAACTACAGTTAACCTTTGCATTTTCCACAATGAAGGATGGAGTAGAAATCCTGATTCATACTATAGTAGAGTGAAATCCTTATTTAATGTATTGGTTATATAATTGGTTATATAACTAACAATACTGATCCTGGTATCCTGATGTTCAGCCTACAAACAACTGGGGTCTTAAATATCATTGTAAAAATAAGTTCTAGACCTTACCACGGGGTTAAGGTGGTTCCTAGCTTGAAGTTAAAACTGCCGAGACTACAGATTACAAGATGTGCCTGAAGTCAAGCACATTTTTCTAGTTCCAAGCTAGAAGTCAGTGTCTGGTGCAAAGCAGTTCTCTTTTGTGTTTAAGCTCTTTTTGGCAGCTTAATTTCTAGTTCTGACTCATGTTGCTTCAGGGTTTTTAAAGAAATTGCATTTAAACAAAAAAATTGAAGAAGGCAATAGAATGCAAAAAGGTTTTCTTCTGGGTGGAAGAGCAGTTATGTGGGGAATGAGAACAAAACCATTAGAGAAGGCATCGTTAAAAGCCACATTGACATTCAGCGATTATTTCTTGTCACAGTGGTAACCCGAGGAAATGTTGGAATTAAATGAGGTAGCTTAAGTACATCTCAAGATTGTGTTGTAGGCTGCTGCTATTTCAGTATGAATTAATTAAAAAACCAAATAAAAAACCCCACACCACCACCATAACAAGCTGATCCACTGTATTGTTTCTATTTCATTCTAATTTGATCTTGAGGATGACTTGTTAGATACCCCCTTTTTCACTTTGGGGAGGGGGTTGGGGTGTGTGGAATGAGCGCTGCACTGCTGTAGTGTTATTGGGCAATGGGTGGACAAGGAGTATGAATCTGGGCAGTCCAGGACTAAAGTTTCAGCAATACAGACTTCAGAATGCTCCAGCCATACTATAAAGTTTGTATCGTTAGAAGTCATTGAGAAGTGGGGTGAGGTGCTTGTGTGTAAAGGACAACGTATGTCTGAATGCAAGGCATTGTCTTGAAAATCTGTCATCTCCACTACTGCCACTTGAACCTGCAAAGGAAGTAATTCAAAACACTTTGTGTATAAAATTTTGCAGGAAAATCCTAGGTTATCTTGTGGGATCTGTAAACTAATGAGTAGCTGGGAATAAGATTTCTTGAGTAGAATGTCTCTGCAAAATCCTATTGTGTATTAATTCAGTTCCATGGAATCCTCAATTAGTTCTGTGAAGGCACAGAATACCTGTGAATACTACAGTTTGTCTGTAAGGGAGTTGGGGAGGGGGCTTGCTTTACTGTCAGAGGGTTTGGAGTTTTCATGTATCTACTGAAAGGTTCTCCCTTTGTTTATTGCAGAATGTCGCAGACCACATTCCTCAGTTGGTGCAGGGCGTAAGAGGAAGTCAAGCTCAAGCAGAAGACCTCAGTGCCCAGCTTGCTCTGATAAATTCCAGCCAGAACTTCCTTCAGGTGAAGCGAATCAATCACTTTAGTGGATTGCATCAGAGCAAAAAGCATTTTTTAGTGGTGTATGTTTTTATTTGTGATAAATAAGCAGTAAACTGTTAAGAACCACGTCAAGAAGTTCATAGCTGACTGTGAGCCATAGCTAAGGAGAAATTCGTTCCTCAGGTCAGATGGTGGAAGTATGTTGAATCTGGGGAGAGTGAAAACTGCCAGAATTGAGGATAGAAGTAACAACTAAAGTGTATGGAGAAGAAACGTTCATTCCTTTAGCACTTGCCTTCTGTGAAAGAGTTTAAAGCACAATACATAAAGAATTGAGCATCTTTCTGAACAGAGGTCTGAATATGTGAGGTGTCATTGTAACCTTTCTTAATGAAGGTAAAGTTAGTGTTGCAGCAACAAGCTCCAGAATTCTTCACAAACAAACGGGAATATTGCCACGGTGTTTTGGATACTGGCCTGCATATGTAATGGATCTTGAAAAGTTTTGAAAAAATCCACAAAATTTGACTGTGTGCTTCTTCCAATACATCTTTAAAAAATAGATAACATGTTGAGCATTGATAACAAGACTGTTGGGTTAATTGTTGACATTACCAGAAACTAAGAGAAGAAGGCAGTTCTCTGTAATGACATGTTTGTTACCTGGCACCAGTTAGTCCTGGCTTAAATGTGGGATGGAAATGAACCCTTTCATGGGTTGCTGTTAGCAGGTTCTTTATGGTCTCATGTAGGCAAAGGTATCATAAGCCACACTTTAACTCTTTTTGAGATTTTGCTTTATGATTTCCTCTGGAATCGTTAAAATGATCCATCTTCCCTCTGGTAGTATGTGTGTACCGTGGTTATGGGGAGAATCCACCAAGTATTTTAATTGTATTAGTAGCAAACCCTGGGAAGAGTCGTTGCTTGAATTCAAGTTTTCAATTTATAGAATTTTGGCAGAGTTTAATAGTTAGAAACATTGAGACAACTTTGCTGTCTGTTCCATCTGGACCTGCTCATACCACACGGATGCTGAAGGGCAGAACTGCACGTCTTCAAGCAGTCTACATGAGTACTCAAAGGCCTCAGGCAGACATTGGCACCAATGAAGTGGTCATTGTACTGATAAAGCATGAAGGAGTCCTGTTGCAGTGGGCACTGCAGTGTGGAGTTCTGACATGGTCTAGCATATGAGCAACAGGCTGGGATCTAGAAGGTGTGTGAAAAGGGCATTACAGAAAATCTAGACACCTCATGAGTGCGAGAATGGAGAAGGAAGTTTGTTTATTGAACCCTAAGCCTTCTTTAAAGAAAATGAGCTAGTGAAAGCAATTGTGTTCACTGCTTTTCTTTTGAACAGCCTGGAAGTAAAATGGTGGCATCTGCTAAAGCTGCGGTCCCCACTGTGACTGATCAAGCCGCAGCAATGCAGCTAAGTCAGTGTGCAAAGAATCTTGCTACCAGCTTAGCTGAGCTACGAACCGCCTCCCAGAAGGTAGGTAAATACTAGTTTTAATGAGCTAAAGCAAGGTGGCTTAGACAGTGGTCACAGGCTCAGTCCTGCGTGGCCTAGTCTGTCTCCCCCAAGGGAGCTCATGCTCAGGCTGTGTTCGCTTCTCGGTGTTGCTTTTTGTGCACGGTTTGTTCAGAGGTGCTCCTAGGTGGCTTCTGTGCCTTAACAGAAAGGGGAGGGAGAAGTGGCAAGAAAACTGAAAAATCTTGTGCTACCCTTTCCATAACAGAAAGACAGGAGGAGGGTATACGCAGAGCAGCACATCAAAGCGCTGAGCTGCTATTGCATCTGAAGGAGCACAGGGAAGGGAGAGCATTTCTCATGCACCTGCCAGACTGGGGAGAACCCAGATACGGCACCGCTGTGGTCAGCGTTGTGATTGTGACCTGGCGCTATCATCTCTCAAATTCAGGGAAGCAGAAGCTGTCTGTGTTTCACACCCAGATTTCTCGACTTCATATGGGTTTAAAAAAACCAAACCCCAAAGCATGGAAAGTCTTGGGTTTTTTGTTCCTTATTTGTGTGTACATCGAAGCCCAAAACCAGGATTGTGGCATACAGGTTAGCACCTGAGCTAACGTTAACGTTAACAGCTTGTGATGGTTGTGGGGCATCCACATGAGAAGGTTCAGTTGCATACTTAGGCTGTTTGTCAGAGGTGAAGTCCAGACTGCAGCAGCTATTTTCTCAGTACCTGGACAGCCTAGTGTGAAGGTATGTGTACGCTGGCTAAGTGCATCTCCCTGGTGGCGTGTTATTCTAATGGTTGGACTTTGTGATCTTAGGGGTCTTTTCCAACCTAAAATATTCTATGATTCTTTCCACATGCTAAGAATACTGTGAAGGGGTTTGGAGTCCATGACATGGTATTTGAACTATCTACTGTTTCTGATAGAGGCTTACAGCTGCTAACGGTGATGTTGATCTGATTTCTGAATAGGCTCATGAAGCGTGTGGCCCAATGGAAATTGATTCTGCTTTGAACACAGTCCAGACACTCAAAAATGAACTGCAAGATGCGAAGATGGCAGCTGTGGATGGACAGTTGAAACCTCTCCCAGGAGAAACGGTAATTGAGGAAGGATGGTCTTCATTTAAAAACAAAGATAGCTGTGAAAAACTTGAAGTATTAGAGGCAAAACAAGTCGTAATGGTGATGCTGATAGCATTCTGCACTAGTTGTCTTAAAACAAGTATATATATTCCTACCACACCAGAAGCATGTTCTGTAGCAGAACTACTCATGGGACTCTATAGCCTCCTTCTCTGACGTACAAATGACAGTTTTGTAGCAGCAACATTTCTGTCAAAAGCAATTTCTTTTCAATAGTGACAAAAAAGAAAACTCTACAGTTCTAAGGCTACCAGTCCTGGTATGTTTAGAAAGTGAAATGCCTTATTTGGCAAGCACCCCCTTCTCAGATGAAGGTATTGATTTCCATTGCTAATTATGAAGTAGTTTTGTTCTTCATATTACCTAACATGTTAACTTATTTCACCCTGCACAGGGAAAATATGGTAGTTAGGTTTGAGAGAAACTGTGTGTGTTCAGTAGCGGAGGTAAAAGCTTGGGTTTTGTGAAATGAGGAATTTTTTGTGCTATTTCAACAAGTATGTTTTAGTTGAGCTTAAACAAAGAATTCTGTCCTTTGCAATCTTTCACAGCTTGAGAAATGTGCTCAGGACCTGGGAAGTACATCCAAAGCAGTCGGTTCATCAATGGCCCAGTTGTTAACTTGTGCTGCTCAAGGCAACGAGCACTACACAGGTAGCATTTTATTCATAATGTCTCTGCAAAACCTCTGCTTTCCATAAAATACTTGGAAGAAGATTTTCTTATCACAGACTACTTAAATCAAGGAATTGGTCATTTTTTTATTTTACGCTGATAGTGAATTGTGGCAAGTTACTAGGAATTGCGAGTGTAAATAATGTGCTTCATAAAAGGGTAGTGTTGCAATCTGCTGTGTGTATATAGTCAGGGTAGGTTTGAGACATCTGTTGTTTTTGTAAGTATATGCCACTGAAACTCTGAAGGACAGAACTGAAATGTAATGCAATGTAAAGGTCATTGCCACAGGAAATGCTGCTGTGTCCTTTCAGAAGGTGAAAAGGGTCTCTGGATACTTTATTGAAGCACAGGATGCAAACGTACTTTGGCTAGCTTGGTGGCGTTTTACAACTGCATCTCTTACTCGATGTTACCAGTTTACACATGTAATGCAACTAGTCGCGCCGGCTCATTGATCACGTTTACAGACTTTGAGTTAAAGCCAACAGGGAATGTGGGCACACAGATTCTGCAATTTGCTTTTGTACCTTTACTTTTAGAAAACAAAAACACCTTAATAAAGAAAATGCTTCTTGCAGGGCAGGGAGAGGTTTACTCGTAGATGATAAAATGTCCTGTCATGTTATTTCTGGAAGAAATGGAAGTTGCTGACGCAAATGCTACTGTAGGATTTTTTAAAATAATACTGATAAAATATATTTTGGAATTACCACATTGGATGTAATTGCGTCAGAGCTACATAACGTACAGTTGCTTTCATTTGAAGCAGATGTAATTACAATAAGATGGCTCACGTTTCTATCACACAGTCATGCAGAAGTTGGCGCTGGGTATGTGGTGAAGGAACACCGATCCTTGCAGCTGGTATTGAATAACTGAGTCTGGTAGCTCTCTTAAGATTAAGCTGCAAGAGCTGTTTGATTGGGAAATCCCACAGAGCAATGAATTCCTTTTCAAAGCTCGTATAGCTGTTTTCTATCTCATACTGTCTTGTTAGGCAGAAACAGTTGTGTGCTCAAGCAAGCACCAAGGGTTTGCAGGTGTTATGACTTTCTGCTGTTCTCTGTGATGAAAATTCTTTACAGCCTGTATTCACTATTTAATAATTCCCTCTTGTCCACAACTGGCACAGTAAGTTTCTTTTCACGTTATAGTCCAAGTCATTCTAAGCAGCACCAAATGGAAAGACAAACAATCAGACCTTTTTATTTTGTGGTGCTGTGACAAATGAAGTCAAACTTAAGAGGATGTTTACTGGTACTCAAAATGAAGGAAACAAAACATATGGCTGTTTTTCCTGAAATTTTCCTTAAATTAAGAACATAGAATGCTCCCTGCTTTGTCAAATGGAAAGGTGGTAACTGCAAGAGAGGCAGTATTGTTTCTCTGCCTAGCCTGGCTTTTCTTTGACATATAATGCCACTTGGTTTTCATTATCTCCTAAAGTTTCGGTGTTTAAAAATGTTCAGTTGATCAGAAGAGAAAATGTTCACAGACACTGGTGTTAAATGCTGACAAGGCTACTTCGTGGGTTGTATTTTGTTGTCATGTTCCAGCTTTTGAAACATTACGAATAGGGATGTTAGAACATTCTAATTATTTTTAATGGCTAAATATGGATAACCAACAAGTCTTGTGCAGCAAATGTGAAGCTCTTCTATAGCTTTCTTTTGGTAGGAATAGCACATTTTGCTTTTGCTATATTTGGTAGGAATAGCGGGATTTTGACATTATCACTCAAAATATACCATTTACATTAGTTGTGTATGTTGATGACTAGACTATGTCTTTTAGAAGACTTTTTTATATTAGCTTTCATTAAGGGCTGAAGTAAATTTCAAAAATAGAAGAACGGGACCATTATTCATGCAGTTGCGTGCCTTAACGCTAGAGCTGATGAATGTCCTGTAATGTTGGCCAGACAGACCACAGAAACTGATTTCATGACATCTTGTCTGTGACTTCATTCTGTTATTTCCATGAGCTTGTACTCACAGTGAAGTTAGGTTATATCAAATTTATCGTCCCTAATGATTTCTCTTCATTTTTTTGAATTGCTTGAGCTTAAGCTATTGCTATGTTTATTCCCTAAAAAATCCAAAGTTGCATTTTCAGAAGTGACGAAGATGCTGTGGCTCTGAAGTCACATACAACATTCTTGCAGACACTCACTTTTCCCCATAGCTTGGGGTATGAGTTTTTCCTCATGTCCAGGTTTTAGATTTTCTTCTTTTTTAGCACTTCACTAAGATTTTAGAGCTGTGCCTGGAACGTGGTCTTTGGGGTAGTTATTTTATGGCTTCACTACAGGCATTTCTCTAGGTAAATAATGCTGTGTATTTCAAATATATTCATGTTTGAAGATTTTCTCTGAAACTGCATTTGCAGTGGTTTTGCAATGGGATGGTTACCTGCCGATTCATCTGTCATAAAATGCAAAGGTTGTCTTTAGGAATACTAATAGAATCCTTGGTGAAATCTGAACATAGGAGTTGCTGCCAGAGAAACTGCTCAGGCTTTGAAGACTTTGGCTCAGGCAGCACGAGGAGTGGCAGCATCTACTACCGACCCTGTGGCAGCACATGCAATGTTGGATTCAGCAAGGGATGTCATGGAAGGCTCTGCTATGCTTATTCAGGAGGCGAAGCAGGCCCTGGCTGCACCAGGGGATGCAGACAGTCAGCAGAGATTAGCTCAGGTAAGTTGTGACTTGAGCAGCTACATGAATTATCACCCAGTGAAACACAGCATTAAATAACAAGAGAGAACGACAGAAAATAAGGCTGCAAGGAATGTCAGCTTTCTAGTCCTTCCAGCAACTCTCAGATAGTAACATCATGCCTCTGTTAAACAACACAGAAGGTGCAAAGTATGATATTTCAGTAATCCTTTAGAAGTGTAAACTTACATGAAGATGCAGTTAGATGCTTTTACCCACAACATATTTGCGTAGGCTGCTTGACTGCAAAAAGGAAACAACCGTGAAATGGATATTGTCAAATGAAGGACCTGTATTCATGTAATACTCAAAAAGTGAATGCACGTTTTCTACGCATGTGGCACCACTGCTTTTGAAGACTCTAAGGAGTAACAGGTTCTTTTTTTCTGGTTTGAAAAGTTCTATAATTGGCCTGTATTTTAAATAATACCTTATGATGAGACATTCGGTTTAATCAGGACTTTGAAAAAAGTAGCATGCAAAGGATTTCTGTGATTAGAACGTGGTTAACTTCAGGGGCATTCCCTTATCTGCAGCCTTTATCCCAGGTGCCAGGAGCACTTGTGGAGCTGCCCTGCCAACAAATGCGTAGGCATAAATGATGACTACTGCTAGATTACAGGTGAGTGAACCAAGAAAGTTGCAAGCCTCAGAAAAGGTCTTGTTAGAGTCGGAATATAGGAATCTCTGGGTATAGAATGTGCCTCCTATTAGAGAAATGACCACTTAAGCCTTCCTCAGTGTGGACGTGTTTACTTATGTGTTGTAGGTGGCAAAAGCAGTGTCTCACTCCTTGAATAACTGCGTGAATTGTCTGCCTGGACAAAAGGATGTGGATGTGGCCTTGAAGAGTATTGGGGAATCTAGCAAGAAGCTGCTTGTTGATTCGGTGAGATGTCTTTTAACATAAAAAGAAATTTCAGAGGACTGAAAAGCAGATCTGGGTTCCCCACATGTCAAACTATAATTTAGTAAATGTGCCCTGCGTATACTTCATATAAGATTTGTTTAAGTTTATACAACTTTAAGTAGCTGCTACTTTGGCTGAAATGCTGTTCTCCTAGTTTATGGGAAAAGTGAAATGTGTCTGTGGCTTGTGAAGGCAACATTAAAGTTGCTGTCATAGATCACCATTAGTTTGGCTTTTTGAAACTGCTGTGATGGAACATTTTGACGAATATGAAAAGTACAAAATTATAATCCGTCTCCCACCTTACAGCCATCAGTTCAGTTTAAAGAGCATTGGGGATAGTCAAAAAATGTCTGGTTGCATCTATGGTCATTTTGTGCAAGGAGAAGAAATGTTCTATTTCTGTTTAACTGATTAATCCTGCTACTCTGCCAATGAAGGAGGAATTATATGTCCATATGTTTGTGCACTGCCTTTTGGTAAAACCAGGTCAGGAGTTCAGAGTCATTGTGAACCACTGCCAGTACTTGTGTGGTGTTCTGGAAAAGCTTGTTTGTGGAAATGAATGATGGCTTGGAGACCAAAAGTGTCCAACTTTTGCCACTGAGTTCATCACTTCGAATTTTGCCATTGGACCATAAGATAGCTATTGTTATCTGTGTCCTTTGGAAGGCTGTCTGTCTTGTCTGTCCCTTGAAAGAAACAGCAGGGCTAAGGTCATTATGTAGATTTCTGGTTGATAGCTGTCCCATAGCTGGACTGTTGTGCATTAAGAACTGCATCACTAGCAGTCCAGTCAGAGTATGCCGTTCTAGCTTGTATGTGAAGCTCATGACTGTGGCGCATTTGGTGTTCTTGAATTGTGTTGATCCTTCCAGTTGTGAAGGGCTGGTGTGACGTGACAGGCAATAAAATATGGCTCTTGTCTCTTACAGCTACCTCCAAGTTCTAAGTCATTTCAAGAAGCTCAGAGTGAACTGAACCAGGCAGCAGCGGACCTGAATCAGTCAGCAGGAGAAGTCGTCCATGCTACACGGGGCCAAAGTGGGGAACTAGCTGCAGCCTCTGGAAAATTCAGCGATGATTTTGATGAATTTCTTGATGCTGGCATCGAAATGGCTGGACAAGCACAAGTAAGTTTTGGTCATAGTACCTTGCAGTGCAATATCTCGGTTATTTTGTAGCACAACACAACGTGCTAGTGTGAACTTATCTAAATATGACAGGTGATGTTTGTTATGAAGCAGTTATTCTTAACTGGTTATCCAGAGTGAAATCAATATAGCGTTTGCATTTTGTGCAGGAAACAGTTCACAGAGTGCTGGGGCTTGGAAGGGACCTTTGGAGATCATCTAGTCCAACCCCTCCACCTAAGCAGGTTCATCTGGAGTAGGTTGGACAGGAACACATCCAGGCAGGTTTTGAATATCTCCAGAGAAGGAGACTCCACAGCCTCTCTGGGCAGCCTGTTCCAGTGGTTTGGCATCCTCAAAGTAAAGAAGCTTTTCCTCATTTTGAGGTGGAATTTCCTGCCTTCCAGTTTGTGCCTGTTGCTTCTTGTCTTGTCGCTGGGCACCACTGAAAAGAGCCTGGCCCCATCCTCCTAACACCCACCCTTTAGATATTTATAAGCATTGATTAAGTTCCCCACTCAGTCTTCTCCAGGCTAAACAGACCCAGCGCTCTCAGCCTTTCCCTGTAAGAGAGGTGCTCCATTCCCTTGACCACAGCCCTTCGTAGCCCTCCGCTGGACTCTCCAGTAGTTCCCTGTCTTCCTTGAACTGGGGAGCCCAGAACTGGACACAGCAGACCAGATGGGGCCTCACTAGGGCAGAGTAGAGGGGAAGGATAAACCTCCCTTGACCTGCTGGCCATGCTCTTTTTAATGTACCCCAGGGTACGCTCTGTCCCCTCACCCAGGTCACTGAACCAGACTGGGCCCAGTACTGATCCCTGGGGAACCCCGCTGGTCACAGACCTCCAACCTGACTCTGCATCCCTGAGTGCAACCCTTTGAGCTCCTCCATTCAGCCAGTTCTCTGTCCACCTCACTGCCCACTCCTCCAACCCACACTTCCTAAGCTTAACCTGTGAGAATGTTACGGGAGACAGTGGCAAAAGCCTTGCTGAAGGTGAGGTCAGCAACATCCCCTGCTCTCCCCTCGTCCGCCCAGCAAGTCATGCCGTCGTAGAAGGCTGGAGATGCTTTGTAGATAGAGCTGAGTAAAGAGGTCGGACAATGACTGCTGATTATTCTACATCAGAACTTAATCATTCGGGTCCCAGATCCATGATGTGAGATAGGCACCAAATACCAGCTGAAACTGAGTAGGACTTAGGTACCTGACTGTCCTTTTAGCCATGGCTCTCACTGACTTTCAGAATGTTTTGTTTGAGGCAATTCAGTGAAGGCAAAGGTAGAAATGATATGTGAAAAAAGAGAATTTCAGCTGCTGCTGACGTTTTGGCCCTTGCTGATTTGCTTGTTGTGATGATGTAGGGGTTGATAACAATCTTAGTTATTAATGGCTGATCTTTCAAAAGGGAATGCTTTCTGCCTGTGTCTAGTTATTTGGCCCAAACAGAAGCAGCAGTACCTGATATTTTGGATGCCCATCAAAAAGGCAGGGGTAGGGGTAGAAGCAGAATTTAAATACAGCATAAAAGCTGTTCACAAGAGTTGAGTAATATGCAAACCCTTTACATAAAACCCTGAACAGACTGCTAGAAAGAATGGATTCACTTTTACTGATCACTGATGGAAGAATCTAGTCACAGCTATTTGCTGTGATAATGCAGTACTTCCCTGTAGTTGTATGTATATGCAGGTTTTTCTTTTCAAGCAATGGCTTAAAATAAGAAATAGAACATCCAAGTCAGTATGTTTATAGGCCAAAGTGGGTCTACAGAAACATATTTTCTTGGGATAGAGAACTTTCTGGAGGGATTTTTCTGTGTGAGTAATCCCAGTTAGACGCTGAAGAGCCTGTGGGTTACACAGAGGATGCTAGAATGCAGACAGTGTACGCTGACTGAATAATGTGGATCAGTTGTGCCAGGCAGAGACGCATGAGAGTCTTGACAACAAATGCATTGTTCAAGAAGTAGTAAAGTTTCTCCAGTGCTCATTTGTGAATACTGCCACTGTTAGAAACCAGCTATTTGTTATATGGGGTTTTTCTATTCTGTAAGTGAAGCTAGAGGCACCTGTCCGGGTGAACAGAGGCTTTGGTCCCTCTCTGGACTATGGTCCCTGCATGTCAGTGGTTACAGGTGGATAAACAAACTGGGTTTCCAAATGTGGTTTTAGCACACTGTCTTTATTGCCAACTCTGCGCTTAATGTTACGCTGCTGTGGCTTTGCAGACTAAAGAGGACCAGATTCAAGTAATAGGTAACCTGAAGAGTATCTCTATGGCTTCCAGCAAGCTGTTACTGGCTGCCAAATCTCTGTCTGTTGATCCTGGCGCTCCTAATGCCAAGAACCTCTTAGCAGCAGCAGCGAGGTAAGGAAGTGTTGCTTGCTTGAGATTTTCCTAAGATACTTGCTTTTCTCTTTGATATTTAGGATGTGTTTATAGATTCCTCTGCTATTAACAGTTAACTAAGTGGTTGAATCCTGCAGTTTTATTTAAATGAAAGTACGTTGGAGGAAAATGCTTATTTCGGAGTAGTTCCTTAACTGGTGTAACTTGTAATCCTTGGTGGAAATCAAACCCAGCAACTGAACAGTTGGCCTGGTTTTTGAAAGGGACTGGTGTGTTTTACCTAGTGTATTTTTTACCATATGTATTCTGACAAGACAGTAGCTACCAGTAAGCCTCTCGATCCCTAACAAAGAAAAGAAATTTTATAATGTTCTGCTATAGAACGTGCTTAAAAATGGTGGGGTGGCTAGCAGTCACTAACAGTGTGTATGATCAAGAACACTCAAAAGGGTTGGATGCTGTTTGTTTGGTGGAAGATATCCTTACAGGATTCTGTCAACCATGCCCTGAATTTCATCTTGTCGACCCCGTTTCTTAATCAAGATCCTCAGTGCTTATGTGAAAGATAACACCGCATTTCAGTGTTTGACTGGATAATCCCCTCTCGTTCGCTGTGTCAAATCCTTTTCACATTTTTTTTTCTCAAATTACCTTTTTATTCAATTATCTAAGTTTGTGAGCAGAACGTTCAGATGTCAAAGTGGAAGGGAACTGCTGAAGGACAGATAGATGTTGTACCCAGAAATGTCAACAGTAAATCAGATGAATGTCTGAGGTTGTGTGAATGTGCCTTATAATATTGTCTTCCAAAATGTTTATACCCACAGACATTAGCCTAAAGAGGGAGTAAGTTAAGACGCTGACTTCCTTGGGGGTAATGTAGTTGATGCTTGTCCGGGACCTTGGACTCATCCCTTTCTAATAGCAATAACTTTATTTAAAAAAAATAAATTACTCGTTTACTAAAGGGCTTCTTAAAGAAGTTCTGTGACTTTACTTGGTCATACGTGTCAAGAAAAGAAGTAATTCTGACATCCATCTTGTCTGCCCAGAAATAAATAGCTTCTATGAAAATTTTAGGTAGTCCAAGGCGTACTGCTTAAGAGTGAAAGAGTTGCATAAGCTTTTGTTAGCATCAGACTGCTGCCGATTCCTGCTTTAGGCTTGGAGCGTTCTTGTTTGGAGCACAGAGGAGGTTAGTGTCCCCAGTGAAGCCCAGGTAATTTCTGCCAGGCTGGTATTCCCTGTGTAGAACATGTAATAAAAAACAGGGAGACAAGCCATGCAGAGCATTTAGTTGTTCTGTTTTGGCACACTCTCAGCGTGCCTGTGTGTGTCTGCATGCGTGAGACTTCACACAGACGTCAGATAACCATGAAAAGTAAATGCTGTGTCAATTCTCAGTTTGTGTTTAGGACGTTAAGGAGACACCATATTTCCCTACTCAAATCCCCCCACGGCTGCTCGTGACAACCTTGCCAGGG
>NW_010269912.1:54699-85951 GCF_000690775.1 Eurypyga helias
GTGATATGATCGGGGTCAAGTATTTTCACTTGCTCTTTTCTCATGAAAATGAAGAGAGGCAGAGCTTCCTTTGCTTCCTGTTTATAAGATGGCTTATCTTCTAATTTTTCTCTCATCTTCTACAGTACTATGATGAATCTTGTATTTTCTTTCCTTCCATCCCTCTTTGTTTCAGCTATAATAGGCACTCCAACTTTTTTCAGTAGCTTTGGCCTCCTTGTGGAGGCATTTTTCTTGGTCTCATAGGACCGCAATGGTGGCTGTGTTCCCTGCAGGATCCAAGTATTAATTTGCTGAATTTGATGGAAACAAATGTGGCTTTTTAGAGTCCTAGCAGTCCTTTTCCACTCTGGGGTTGGTGTTTGAGGGGCATCCTTGCTGGTTCTACTGCTTCCAAATAGTTCTGCAAGTAATGCTTGTACATTGGGTCTATTCTTGGGTACAGGTACCTGGTGTGTAGTAATGATACTCAAGGGAGCACATTGTATCCTCTACAAAGCTGACAATTCTAGTCTGTTACCGAGTTTGGTTTTTTCTTTAATCACTGACATGCTCTGTGTCAATGCGTGTTGTCTCTCTTGGATTAAAATTAACAGCAGAAAAGATGTTTTTATATGAAGTTTGTCTGGCAGTGACCAGAACCTTCCACTCCTGCTATCTATTCGTATATCTGTCTGCAGTGACATTTTTCTGGTACATTCAGGAGGCTGAGAATCCATCATTTGTACTGACTGTTGGTGAAGCCATGCAGGTGTTTTTGCAGAGAGAGATAATAATTGTAAAAATATTTCTGTATATACACACACACGCTGACTTGGAAAGTGTCAATGGTTAGTTAAAGAAGAAAGCCAAACTTGGTAACAGACTATATATATAAATAGCAGGACTGTGTGTCCATAATACAGTATGCCTGACGGGACACAAGGCATATACGTGAGTCCTAAAAGGCAGAGGAAGTCAGGGAAAAGGGCTCCACAAGGACAGCAAAGTTACTGAAAAGGGTAGGAGTGTCAGTTAAACAAATATGTCTATTAGTTTCATTTGTTTTGCCCTAGAATTAAACATAAAACCTGTTTTATATGTAATAATCACATCCTGTTTCCCTTAGTAACAGCACGATAATATCCATTTAGGTAATAATGTTATTAATGTTACCAGTCATGCTATCAAGTGCCTGTTTTCTTCAAGACAGAACAATCCAAATGCCACACAGTTTTCAAGGCCAGAGGAATGCATATTCTCCGTGCACTCTGCTTGCACTCATTTTCTCACCTGCCATGAGGAACAACACAAAAAACACGCGCTTCCCTATAATGTCACACTGCAAGCTAAGATCTTGCAAATTGGTGACAACTTGCTTAGCTATCGAAAAGCTCCTTGATTAATAACAATGAATGGCAGACTTCTACTTCCTCCTACAAAGTCTCCTCTTCTAGAAGCTGCTTTCCTGGGCGGTTAGCTGTTAAACATATGCAGTTATAATGAATTTTGCTTAATATCAGAGCATTCATCGGAAACACAAATAGTGCCTGTATCGTATGTCAGATTCAGTCTGGGTTCAAGAGCACCAGAACTCTGAACTCCCATAGAAAAGTAATGCAAAAACATCGTGTTCTCTGTGGATTTAAACCAAAGGGAGCTGATGCATATTGACTCGGAGAATATCACTGATTAGTTAGAGGGGAAAAAAACCCCAACTTGATAAGAGGCTATAGAAATATATAGCAGGATGATACGTGTGTGTAATACTGTGTGTCAGACAAGACACGAGACTTGGCTAGCAAAGGGTATATAAGATTAGATTCAAACAATTTTTGACTTACTGGCCTCTTGCTTCTGTGTCATTTAAGACTTCTGGGGTGCTAGTAGAGAAATTATTCAGTTACTATTGGACCTGCAGAAAAGCTAAAATACCTTTTAGCAACTAAGTTACGTCACTGTGCAAATGTAGTGGGTTGACCTTGGCCTGCTGCCGTGTGATGTTTTGCCCTTACTTAACGATGTTTTCCCAGAGGTGCCACCAGCCTGGCTGCTGGGCTCAGCTGTGACCTGCGGTGGGTCTTTTGGAGCCACCTGGAACCAGCGGTGCCCGGCATCGGGCAGTCCCTGGCCTCTGCTCCGAGGCCACCCCTGCAGCCACGGCCTTGCCACAGACTCCCAGTACACTTGTTGCTGTGTGTATTGATTGTGGTGCTTGTTTCTTCTGGACTAACTTCTCCACTGTCTGCACTGAAGGGAGAGATTTTCAGGTGTGGATCACTAGCAAATGCTTTAGTGAGAATGTCCTTGCTCCTGCAAAGCTTGTTAAAGAAGTCTGTAAGTGAATTGTGTAACATACAGTTAATCCCCAAACACTTAAAAAGAAAAAGTGTAGTAGAAGATCAAATTTTTAACAGTGTAGAGTTAATGAAACAGAAGTTTTAATAAGAATAATAGTTTAAAATATACCTTTTTTTCCTTCCCCTCTCCCTAGAGCTGTGACTGAGAGTATAAACCAGCTCATCACGCTATGCACCCAGCAAGCTCCCGGGCAGAAGGAATGTGATAATGCACTCAGAGAACTGGAGGTATTGCTACAAAGTTCTTATGAACAAAAAGGGGCTCAAAATGATTGTTTTCTTTGTTTTCTTTGTCTGATTAGCTGCTGTAACAATCTTATTACTTGATATCTATGTCAAGGGCTTTGATTGTGTAAGAGGTAAGCACACAACCTCTGTGAACATCTTGCAGTTCTGGTGAGAATTAAATTTGTTGCCCTGTCCCCATCTCTTCTTCTCTGCCCCTCAAAAGGTACAGGGTAGTCCTCATTATTCATACCCACTGTGAATTAAGGAAGAACCATGACCAAGTGGACATTCCCACTACCAGCAGTACACTGGAAGCTGCTGCAGTGTCTTGATTTTTCTGCTTACAGAATGTTGTTACTGATATCCCACTTTTAGGATGACATTTACCATCTTTTACCCTGTCACTCCGTGCCATTTCTTAGCATAGACTTTTGATGCCTTGCATCTGCTTTGGCACAGCCAAGCTGGTGTGACAAGTGTGTCAGTACGTGCTTTTGTAAGGTATTTTCTGGTTCATGAGTGAAATGTTTAGCTGGCTAAATAGGGGTAGCAGGACAGTTGAAAGACCTAATTGTAAGGCTGTGCACTGATCACAGAGACAGCTGCTTACAGTAGTAGGAAATCGAATCTTTTTAGTTAAAAACTAAATGTTTGGTTGCTATCAAGGTCAGAACATTGAGGTATGCCTGGCCTGTGTAGAGAACATAAACCACCTTAAGCTTTTTGATACCCCTTGCTATCAAAACGATACCAGGGACATTGCAGTGCATTCCAGCATACTGTAAGCTATTGTAATATGCAAGTCCCCAGTCATCCCAAAATATTGTAGGACTTTGCCTAGGAGTTGCTTTGTACTTCTGAATTCTTAGCTTCTTGAGCTTAGAAGTGTTCTCCCCTTGCTTAAAGCGAGGGGCAGCAAGTCTGAATAATAGAGAGAAATGGAAATTGGGCCATAATGTCATGGCTCCCTGAAATCACTGCAGAATGCAGGGATGGAGTAAGCAAGGGGAGTGAAGCACCATTTCTCAGGACCTCCTGAATGACTAATGCGCAGAGATCTGCAGAACAGCGGGGACGTGAGAAGTCAGAATTGCCAGCCAGTGAGCCACAGAACATGGAGAGCTCTGGGGAGAAATGTAGGGCAGAACAGCCTTCCAAAGCCACTGCAGAAGGTTCTGTGCCAATAGCATGGCTGGCACGGATTGTGAGCAGAGCCTGGGAAGGGCAGAAAGAAGATTTCTGCCATCTTGTACTTCAGGAAACACTTGCCTGAGTTAGGACAGTTAGCGAGAAAAGCCTGGGTGTATGAAATTAGATTAATTTGTGAGGGAAACTGAGGCAAAACCACACAGTCCTGAAACCAGACTGAAGACTATCAAAGTGACCTAACAAGCCTATCAAATTTTGAGGAAAGCATTCTTAGAAGTCTTAACTTTCAATTTCTTTTTACAGTGATTAAGCTCTTACGTCTTCCCTTCATTACCCCAATTCATTACCTACTATTTCTAGTCTCCCCAAGGCTTCTTAAAAGTACTACAAAGTATTGTTTCTGTAGAAAGAATGTGTCTCAGCTGGAATTTGGTAGACTGTCAGTATACTCTGTAGTCTTCCCTGGAGACTGACAAAGTGTTGTTTAGAGAGGACTTTGCTGTATGATCTCCAATGAGATAGCTGAACTTGCCCAAACTTTCAGCTGAAGGGATTAACAGGAGCCTTATAGTAATAGCAAATGTATGTCAGTGGGAAGTTGTGGTGGGTTGTGTTTGGCTGTTCTGTTTCCTTACACTCCGAGGGCTTCTGTCTCCATAGTAGTACAAGTACTTCAGGAGCACCGTTCACTTCACAGCTTGTTATTTAAAGATGGAGCACGACAGTGAAGAGTTGCTGCAATATCTGTCAGCACTGAGGAGGAGATGAGAGGCAACTGGAAACTGTTTTCTAGATAGGACTTCTTCACATCACCCTGTTTTCACAGTTTAATTACTGTAAGGCTTTAAGTTAGCCTATAGCTTTTAAAAAGCAATAGCTGCGCTGTTAAAAATGTTGTAGGTGTATCTGAATGTTAGGAGCTTAGTTAGAAACGTCTAAGGGTTTAAAGTCATGCCCAGATTTCCTTCAGGTGGAAGGCAAATGTGAGTTACAGATGTTGCTATCTTTCTATGTTTACTGATTTCACTTTCATTGGAAAGATTCAAAGTCTTTTCAAACCTGATATTTGGCAGAAAATAGCATTCTTCCAAAACTGGACGAAGGTAAATTGCAGATTTTTTACGTGCAAAGAAACTAGTCTGCTGCATTTTACACCTTTTACAAGTTTTGTTACCAAAACGCATTGATTCTTTTCAGTGAGTATGTGATTGACTTTCACAGTGTTATTCCCAGGAATCGGAATCACCTCAGAGAAAGAAATTAAACCCAACTCAGTGTGTGTAGTTTTCTGGCAGAGGGAGCTACGTGGGTGGAATCTGTTGACAGTTGTAAGAGGCAGGCAGGTGGTTGACTTGCACTTAGTTTGGTAGCCCTTTGTGTCTCTAGACAGCACTCAGCAAGTGGTAGCTGGTTTTCCTATTGTTCTTATAATTCCATTTATGAAATTTAAAACAGTACTGAAAACGTGTCAGGCTGGTGACAACTGACAGAAAAACGGGTTATCTCATGTCGGCTGAGCACTGCTACCTGACCATAAATCACTCCTCTCAAGCACAAGGTAAACCACCCTAGCCTGTGCTCCCAGCAGATGAGTAGCGCACTAGTGTGTAGTTACCACAGTTCTGTTAATGTACAGTAGCATTTAAGGTGAAGCACATGCATCTGTATGCGAGCCCTCCATGAGTGTGTAGTTTTGTTTGCTTGCTGGAGGCAAAATTGTAAGATTACACTGGTATAAGCAGGATAATTATGACAGTCTGTGTTTTTCTCAGCTCAGTATTTCAGGTTGTGTCAATAATCAGAGTATCTGTTGTTATTTCAGACAGTTAAGGGAATGCTGGATAACCCCAATGAACCTGTGAGCGATCTCTCATATTTTGATTGTATTGAGGGTGTAATGGAAAACTCAAAGGTAATTTCCTTTTCCCACTTCTGTGCCAATTCTGAAGTGAGTTTCGATTATTGTATGCTGCGTTCCTTGATAAAACAGCCTGAGATAGGTCCCTTAGAGGCAATTTCAGTTTTGGTCACTAAGAAGGCGTATTGCCTCAGTAAGGAATTTTTACTTAAGTGACTGGTATGCAATGCTGTAAAAGTTTCCTGCTCTCTCCCTTCCTCTCCTGTGTATTAGACAGCATGTGATACTTCGATGAAGTATTTTGACTGCAGCTATGTTTAGAATGGCCCAAAGTGTAAATGGGAGGCTTGGCATTGAATGTCGTCATATTGTTCTGTGCAAAACAGCTTAGACAAATGTCTGAGCAGTCCGGCACATCAGACAATCTGTGTGAAATCTCTTCAGTGACTTTAAACACACCATGCTATCCACGTGTCTTTGAAGCTTTGCTTTTGGTGTCATTATTCGATGTGCTGCAATTGTCTCACACCCTTCCTTCTCGGAGAGAAAAAGAAAGTGCTTAATGCATATGCATGTCATCTTGCAGCTAACGCTCTCCTGCAGTGAAACCTGACGTTGAATTTTAACAGGAGATAACAGAATTCAGTGGGAGACACTGTGGGAATGAATGTGTATTCTGACATTCAGATGGTTCCGGCAGACCAGATGCAGTTTGGTTTCCACTGAGTTTCAGTGAGTTTGGGAGCAAAGAAGATCCCAGACGTGTCAGCAGCAGTTGCTGGATTGGTTGTCCTGTTCTGCAATCCATGAAACATACCTAGTGCCAGGCTAGGGTGGTGGCCAGTGGGTGACAGCAAAACCAACGAGGGTTAATTCTCTGTCCTCGAAGACACCTGGGCTGTAGTAGTGTGTGTTTAGCACCATCAATCCGGTGTCAGTCTGCATGCCTTATCCCTTATGCCTCACAGAGAAATGTGCCCAATTCAGAGAAGTTGTTAACTAGCTAAAATTTCTGGAAATCAAGTCTAGGAGAGTTGTGGGGCAGAGCTGGCTGAAGGCCAGGAATCACTTGCCTTTGGGTGGTAGGGAAGTGTATTGGGAAGGTAACTTTTTTTTCCATTTCTGAGGTTCTTGGAGAATCAATGGCGGGCATTTCCCAGAATGCAAAAACTGGAGATCTCTTAGTCTTTGGAGAATGTGTTGGAGTTGCATCCAAGGCTCTTTGTGGCCTCACAGAGGCAGCAGCTCAGGTAAGCTACTGAAGTCTGTAAAGCAAGCGTATGCTTCTATTTTTATGGAAAGCTCATGTTGTCAGTGTGTGAGATTCACCTCCCTGTGGCTAAAAAGATGATGACCTTGTACTACACGGCATGCTCTGTGTAGATCCATGGAAATTGTGCATACACTGCTGTACGTTGCACAAGCAGCAGAGCACAATAACATGCATATTTTATCAGGAAGGGAAATGACATCTGAAGGACACTTTCCTGAGGTTAAAGCAAACGTACAAGCTGCAGCATATGGAATTCATATTTGTAGCTCTAGCTCTGAACTATTACATTATAGAGAAGCACACAGAAAACAGCCACAGGTAAAATGGATGAATCAAGTTTGATTTTGCTTGTAAAAATTCATAAGGAGCATTACTAATTTCTGTCATTGTAAATGATCAGCAACCTGTTTCAGCTGCTCAGATACTTGCAGAATAACCCAAATTCTTAAGCTACTACAGTGAATTCAGTCTGGAACTGAACTGAAAATCCAGTCTGGAACTGGTCACTGTGGTTTCACTGGTGAGGTAACAGGGTGTCTTGAACTCCTGAGAGCTGATACAGGCCCTTCAGTGAAGAATTTGGCTTTAGGGGATCATGCTCTGCATCTGGAAACAGCTTCTTGATTTCCAAGTGCAGAATGTCCCTGTATGGACTTAACCTTCACATCTAGCCCAGCATTGCCTTGCTGGCATATCAAATGACAGATAATTTTATGTGTAATGGAAATTCATCAAGAAACCTGCATAGACAGTTTTGACAGTTCAGACAATTCTTCCTTGTTGAGAGGCACGAAATTTTTATTTGATTGGAAAAGAAAGTAAGTTTGTCCATCAAACCTCTTGAGCTGGAGTGAGACCAGCCACTGCAGACCTGAGGGGTCCTACACGCAGCAGTAGTGATTTGCTGTGAACTGGTTTTCTGCTCAGGCTTGACACGCACCCTCACCACCTCCAACTGTGGCTAATCCAGTAGGTAAGTTGCTGATGCCTGTGACCATTAAAGCTCTTTTCATTGGCTATGCATGTGAAAAATAACATTTCCAGGGATACTAGCTGCTCAAACAGGGAGAGTTTTGTTTTGACTAAATAAATTTAAGAATTGTACAGGTAAATTTTCTTGCTTTCACAGGTTTCTGGAGATTTATTACTAAAATAAAATTGTGATTGTACTTCATAGTATGATTTCTGGATAATCTCTGATCACCATGTGCTATCACACATGCAAGCTTATCTAAGAACCAAGACAGATTTAGCACTCTTCCTGAGGCTTGTTTTCTTCCTTTCTCCATTTCTAGGCTGCTTACCTGGTTGGCATCTCAGACCCAAACAGTCAGGCTGGTCAGCAGGGTCTTGTTGACCCAATTCAATTTGCCAGAGCCAATCAAGCAATCCAGATGGCTTGCCAGAATTTGGTGGATCCCGCAAGCAGCCCATCGCAGGTGATTCCAGAGGATTGCAGTGAGACCGTCATTGTTAGGATACATGGCTTGGCTTTACTTGTGACCACGCAAAGGAGTTTGGGTTTGAAACTGTTGCATGGCTTTGAACTGCAAGTTTGCAGAGCTAGAGTGTCGTGACTGTCACGCTCCTTGTGACAGTCGGTTTGTTTTGTGCCGTCTATTTTGACAGGTGTTATCAGCTGCCACAATTGTGGCCAAACATACTTCTGCTCTGTGCAATGCTTGTCGCATTGCTTCATCAAAGACAGCGAATCCTGTTGCCAAGAGACACTTTGTGCAGTCTGCCAAGGAAGTTGCAAACAGCACTGCTAACCTGGTTAAAACTATCAAGGTACAAATGCTGCTTAATTATGCTTATTTCTTCCTTTATGGTTTTACTGGGGGGGGAAGGGGTGTTGATTGAGACAGAATCAGAACAGTTAGAAATATCTTTGTACCTTCTGTGATATGTATGGTTTAAGAAATCATTAATCACATTTTTGAAGACCTGAACTGAAAACCACATCGGTGGCATAACTGAGTTGTAGTCGAGATGGAAAGAACAGGGCAGTGTTGCTGTTAAGAGAGGCAGCTGGCCTGTCCAGTATGAGACCCCTCTGTGCTGATGTACTTAATGAGCTCGCACCATGAGAGTAATTGGCAAACAACTGAAGGTGAAGGTTTTTAGTGGTGTTACGTTGCTCAATATTCAAAGGTTTGTGGAGGTATTTCTGAGAACTGTACCATACTTAGAAGAGAAGAAAAAAGAAACAAATAATACTGGGAACGCAACAGAAGCATTTTGTTGCTGCTGTTTAATAGTCTCCTGATAATAGTAATTTTTTATTTCCCAGATACTTGCCTGCAGTTTGGCAGGAGGTAGCTTTTCCTCATGCAAGGAGAAATAATACTCGTTAAGCCATAGAGGACTCACAATTCTAAACCCTTCTGGAAGCCATTAGCTAGTCTGCTACTGAAAGTCCTAAAATAATTCTGCTGTTAGGAATGGAATGTTCTATTATGTTACACAGAAAGTCCTTCATATTGAAATTTTTCCTGTGAGATTATGGAAGAGATCAGTTGAGTCATGAAAATGAGAGCAATAAATTATTGGTTTGCTTAAAAAATAAATAAATCAGTTTATAGGTAAGAACCACCTTGTTAGCAACTTTTGCACCCATTGGAGCAGGAGTGCTGAGGCAGGATTTATGAGAGTCATCAGAGCGCAACGATAGAAAACTTTTCTTCTGTCTTGTAAGCAAAGCAGCAGTTTTAATTCAGGGGTCAAGAACCAGCTACGTAAAGAAACACACACTTAACGGATCACATTCTTTGCATCAGCCTTGTTTGTGGAGGAACCTTCACGCCCTAAGCACACAACAGTTTATGAAGAATAAAATCACCCTCCGTCAGGTTTGCCAAGAAACCCTTTCAGACAGAACCCAATCATGATTTAATTTCCAGGCCCTGGATGGTGATTTCTCTGAAGAGAATCGCAACAAGTGTAGAATTGCTACTGCACCTTTGATAGAGGCTGTGGAAAATCTGACGGCATTTGCGTCAAATCCTGAATTTGTCAGCATCCCAGCACAGATCAGCACTGAGGTAAGGCAGGATGTTGCAGTTCCGCCCTCCAGATGTCAAAAATGTTGAATTAATCGTGTGTCAAGAGAGAGGAAGTGAGTGTGAAGAACTGACCCCAGAATGTGTCTGTGTGTTCCTGGGTGTTCATAGGGCATTCTGCTGTCTAGTGCTTAACCTCTGGCCTTGAATTTTGCACAAGTAGGATAAAAATAATTAGGCTACTGTAGGCACTGCCAGTCTGCTGTTAGAGAAGTGATACAGTACAGGTGACTCACATGTCTTGTTAGCTGGATGCCTCCATGTGATCAAGTAATAAATACCCCTTTTTCCGGTCAAGAACAGCTTTAAAAAAAGGAACCTAATTAATTCTGAAAAGGATTGAAGGGACATAGCTGGGGCTTTTCCTGTCCAAAAATGATGCAATCATGATGACAAGAAGCAGGTTTTCTGGGAAGAATAATTTCTGTGGGTCTTCTGTTTTGGTTTCTATGGGTTTTCTTTTTTCCTGAGTTCTCTATCCTCAACCCCTGTAACTACAAAAGAATAGTATTTAAAGTAACTAATGAAGGGTGTTTCTTTCAGGGGGAAAAAAAAAACCAAACAACCAAAAAAACCCCACCTTCGAGCTGCATACAGGCTTCGAAGTAGAGGTCATGTATTGTTAGTGACTCTCCAACTGCTCCTTCTTTCTCTAGCAGCCTCCGTTCCAGCTGGCAATACCAGATGATGCAGCAACTGTTGCAGTCTTAAAATTGTGGAGCTACAACTGAAATCAAAGTCTGTCCTCCAGGCCTGGAGGACCTGGGTTTACCAGATTACTGGTGATAAAGTAGATACAGAGATGATGACCCAATCAGAGTGTTGTAGTCCACCTAATTCCTGGAGAAAGAGCATACTTGGTTGAATCTTGCGAGTTTTGAGACAAAGTTTACTTTCAATGATATCTCAGTAGTCTACAGTGAACAAATGTCATTGTTTTCTCCTGCTTCTCAGCTGGATGGTGCCTTTCTGAACTTGAAAAATGTTTGTTACAGAGAAAACAGTGGACTGCGATGATATTGGTATTGTTTCCGTGTCAACTCTCTGTGAATGGAGTGGTATGATACGAGAAATGTTAATGCTATTTCAATGTTAATTAAACCAATTTATCGGAGCAGAAAGTGTGGATGGACTCAAATAATTATTTATGTGTTCTTTGTGTTCTTGTACCTTTCTGACCACAGGGATCACGAGCACAGGAACCAATTCTAGTTTCTGCTAAAACAATGCTGGAGAGTTCATCTTTATTGATCAAAACCGCTCGTTCTTTGGCTATCAACCCAAAAGACCCTCCTACGTGGTCTGTACTAGCTGGGCATTCCCATACAGTCTCAGATTCTATCAAAAGTCTTATCACCTCTATCAGGTATGTCTTTGGTAGTAACTTTTTTGCATCCACATTTATTTAGCAGCCATTCATAAAGAATAATAATGTATGGCCATTAGCACTGTGGTATTTTTCACTAGTGGAAATGATGTATTCTGTGATGCACAGTATCTCCCCAGTTATGCCGGGTGTTTTATCACGACTGATGACTGCAGCACTCTGCAGCATAGGGTTGTTCTTTGTGTTATAGTCACAGAATCACAGACTGGTTTGAGTTGGCAGGGACCTTAAAAAACATCTAGTTCCAACCCCCCTGCCATGGGCAGGGACACCTTCCACTAGACCAGGTTGCTCCAAGCCTCATCCAGCCTGGCCTTGGACACTCCCAGGGATGGGGCATCCACAGCTTCTCTGGGCAAACTGTGCCAGTGCTTCTCCAGTTTCACCTCCAGTTCAGTTTAAGGTAAATGTAATAGAGAATGCTGTGGTGAAAAAAAACCCAGAAGTATCTGATTGACCTCCACCCAGACCACATACCAACATACGGTGTGTGGAAAACAGCTTTTTATTAAGGTTACCTTTGCTATCTATTCTTTACTACAGTGTTCCGATTTAGTGGCAGGATTGCTGCAATAAGAAGTAAACCTGTCTATCCCTTTCTTATTGGAAATTTTGAAGTGTAGTTCTGTGCTTAACCTCTTAGTATTGACTACATCAAAATGGTATGGAACAGTGAACTAAGGAGTGTTTACAATTCCGTTGATCTTTGATAACGATTGTACTACAATAGCAAACTGCATGCCAGGACAAAGTACTCAGCAATCAACCTTTCTGTAAAGATTCCTTGGACTGAAGGTAACACCCAATACCTCAGGAATTGTTTTCTGAGACAGCTGATTGCACTGGACAGAGATGCAAATATTTTTTCCTGGTATGTGTTGCATTTTCATGGTGACCTTCATTATTGGGCCAGTTTGGCCATCCCGAGGACGTGGAATTTGTACTTTTCTTCTGAGGCAACAATTGGGTTTTTTCTGTCTACTCTACATTAAGAGAGGAGCAATATGTATATGAAAGTGTGCCGAGTATTCTACATAAATCAAAATCCCATAGGTAGAACAAAGCTAACTTTTGTCCTTGGCGCTCCCCTCCCCTGTGCTTTACGTCTTGTCAGGTAATGAAGTACACTTGTGTGCAGTCATAAAAGAGCCTGCCTCCTCACCACTGTGCTCGGCTTACTATCACTGTCTTTCAGGGACAAGGCCCCAGGCCAACGAGAATGTGATTTCTCCATTGATGGGATCAACAGATGCATCAGAGACATTGAGCAGGCCTCCCTTGCAGCTGTCAGTCAGAGTCTGGCCACCAGGGATGACATCTCCGTTGAGGTAAGGGAGAGAGCACAGGAACAGACAGAATAATGGCAAACAGCCTCCTCGCTTACCCTGCTGCTTTTCTTTCTGTTTGAAGATTTGGAGCCGAGCACTCAGCACAAGTGAGGGGAGAAGTATTTTTACAGGAACCTTTCTAGGGAAAATCGTGTGGTGGCCAAAGTGTATCGCTTCTGGAAAGATACCAGAATCACCAGGCAAAGATACCAGGCAAAAGTAGGGGTGAAAGTAATTTCTAACCACTGCCCACATATGGCTCTGACTTCCTGGGCTGATGTGACCAACTGATAGTGTTTCTCTGGCGCCTTGTCATGTGGAAGTCAGGATGTTTCTGAAACTACTCCGTTACTAAGAGTCCGTTGATGTGCATGCCTACATCATATTTTGTAATGCCTATTTTGTCATTAAGTGAAATCTGGAGTTGGCACTGATATGTTCTCACTAAAAAACACAGACCAATCCTGTGCTGTTTCAGCCATTAGCTAACTGAGGAAGGTCCGTCGTGCTAGACAGCCTACAAAATGCCAGCAGCTTGTGATCAGATTCTCAGCTTCGTAGTCAGTGTATTTTTGTACTGTTGCTTCCTGAGATTACATGCCTGTTAGTGTATTCAAGTGGTTTCTTTGGGCTATAATGCTGCATATTACAAACATCTCAGACTAAATGAAGCTATACAAAAGAAGTTATTAAAGAGGTCATAAATCTTTACTATTTAAAGTAATTTACTATTTAAGTCATCTTGCACACCATGTCAAAGTGAAATAAATATTACTGAAAACGGCAGTTATTTATAAAGGAGTACAGGAATGTGGAGAAGTGCAAAAATAGTATTTATTTTCTCTTGTCTTTCATGAGTGAGCTAAACCCTAGCAGCTGCCAAGACATTAAAGGGCTCACAATGAAAAGCCAGTATTTGTGTCTCAGCAAGGCCAGTAATATGCTCTTGTTACACTCCTGCCCCACAGACAGTATTCAGGAGGTCAGTCCGCATCTCTGTCCCTCAGAGATGTCATATTTTTCCATTATAGGTGAATTTCTCCTGCTAGTTTCAAAGCCTACAGCAGAGCTTTTTGCTCTTGTGCTGTGTTGTCTGCTTTGAAGGATGTTTCTTCAGGTTTAGTCAGAGCTTCTGCTGGTGTCTCTGATCAGTGCAGTGCTACTAAATCTTGGGCCAGGCAAGGATAGTTGAGTGGGGAGGGGGCTGTCACACCACAATGAGGAAGGACACTTTGAGTTTGCTACTGTCTGACAGAGTAAGAGGGAGCCATCTTCCCCCCTCTCTCCCCAGAGTTGCCATATAAATCTGAAGTGGAGACAGCCTGTCTCAGGGTTCTTGCTGTTCAAACAGGATAAAGGAGAAGAAATGAGCAAGTACATGAAGAAAGCTGACAGTGTGGTTTTCTGCATAGTACTGTGGTGGGTCATTTGAATGGTGTTCCGACTGTGTTGGTCGGTCTGAGGGTGATAGGGTAAGGTATGACTTGCTAAAAGAACAGCTGTGATAGTAACTGACAATTTCTCTTCATATTAGGCTCTACAGGAGCAGCTGACGTCGGTCGTCCAGGAAATCGGTCACCTCATTGATCCCATAGCTACTGCAGCACGGGGAGAGGCAGCTCAGCTTGGGCACAAGGTACTGTCCTACCATTACGAAGGTATTTGATATCTCAGCCAGCTGGATGTTAGGAGAAACGGTGATTTGGTAGGTTTTTCACTTCCTACAAAAAAGCAGAAGGAAACATGTGGAAGGAGCAAGGATCTAGGATTTCCAAATACTTGGAGCTGAGGCCAAATATGTTGATGTTTTGGGCCATCGGAAAGATGTTTTCACTGAGGTTGTTGGTGAGGGACAAGTTTGTGGAGAAAGGACAGATGAAGAAAGGGGAGGGAAAAGCAAAGATGGGAGGGCAGAGCACAACATTGTAGGTCTCCTCACCTCTGGCCGTTGCAGCCAGCAGCTGTTCATAAGCGTGGGCTCTGCCATCTCTTCTGCTGTGCTAAAGGTGACCGCAGGACCTGGGCCCATCATGCTGCAGGTTTGTTTGGCAGGTCACACTTATAAATTGAATATGTGTAAATAGCAGAATTTGGCCGGTCGACGAAGTCTGGAAAAGGTTTGTCACATCCTATCCTGATCAGAGGTCCTTGCGTAAAGCATGCTACTCCATTTCTCGGGCAGCTCATGACAAAGTGAGAATGGCGATGTGGGATGTGCACGGAGGTTATCTCTGGCCTTTGGAGGCCACCTCCTGAAGCAGCTTCTGTGGGCTGAGGAGAGGGAGGTTTAGACTGTGGTTTCAAAGGGGGCGTGTGATGTGCTCACTTTCCACCCCCTGAGCAGGGCACTCTGTCTCCATCAATTCTAGAGTGAGCATTAGCTGTATTAGGAAAGAATTAGTGATTCTGAACTACCCTGAGTTTCAGCTCCTGCTGCACATTTTTAGGGGTTGGGGAGGGGACGAATGACTTATAACAATCTTGTATTCCATTGTAAGCATTGTGTAAACATGTTCCTCTGTTATGTGGAGTGTAACTATGGTGGAACTTGTGCTTATTAGATCTCCGTCCAAAACCAAAACATTACAGCATGCATACCAGGAGTGAGCATTATTTACTGTGGTTATTAGAAGGTTGTAGTAGTTTCTCAGGTAGTAATGGCTCATCCTAAAATATATTCTTAAGAGAAAAATAAATACTCGTTTTCTTTGTCAGTATATTTAATCCTGGGAAGGAATTGCGTTGTTAGTGTGTGAGCTCTTCCAGAGTTGTACTCAAGTAACCCCATTTAGCTTTGGATAACCATCAAATATTTTGTAACATCTCAACTATTTGCAGTTTTGAGTCTCAGTGTGCCCCTACCCCTTTGAGGCACACAACAAAACAAGATTGCTAAGATACAGGTACACAGGGAGTCACATTCTTCCTCACGATTGTTAGGTAAATGATGACGAAAGTCTACAGCATTTTCCTTGAGCCAGTTTCTCAAGCTGAATGCAGAAGAAACCATTCTTGCTGTTTACTTTGACGGAGTTTAAAAGACCTTATGTTTGTGAAATCATCCCTATTATCAGTATTTTTCCTTTTTTTTGTCATGGCTTTAATCCTCTGAGAAACAAAACAGTAAAAGCAGTCTAAGGCTTAAAATTATTTTGGCTCTTAGCTATCCAGAGTCATTTAGGTGGAACAAACCTTTCAGTATCTTTTCCTGCATATGAAGTACTGCGATGTTTCTTGCCTATGCCAGCTTTCGAAAGCCCTTGCAAACGTATGTGCACGTGAACTTCTGAGGCTTCAGGTGTACCAGATGGTGCTGCAGTGGGCTGTTTGTGCATGCTCTGTGGAGTGATCGGCCCAAAGCAGGACAAGGCCTTTGCTTCCAGTAAAAGTGGTAAAAGCACTGTCTTGTGAATTTCTGACCCAAGCGCTGTTGTGGTTTTCTAGAAGATGACAGGTAGACAGTAAAAATATTCATTCATATAAAACTATTCACTTACTTTCTTAGAATACACCTGTAGGCAATAGCAGATGTTTCCTCAGAAGTGTAAATCGCATCAGAAAATGATGAAAACAGAGAGCCTGACTCCACATACTTGTAAAGACTGCAATCCAGCAGCAGCTGCTAGCAGAACTGTGTCTTTAGATATTCCAAACACTGTACTGAGTCCAAATAATGAACTGAGGGGGAAAAAAGCAGCATCTACGGAATGTCCAATACCAGCCGCTGCGTTGTGGACTAGCACTTAACCACTGGTCTCCTTGCGGGGTTGGACCATGTGGCAGCATCGTGCCTCGGGAATAATGAACAGTGTCCAGAAGTGATGTTAGCACTTGTGCCCACTCTGGTGTCTTACACAGCAGAGAACTGTGCAGGTCTGCACTGGAATCTGATGAAGACGGGTTGAGCAGTTAGGGAGCAAAGGCTGCGAATACAAGCAGTCCCCGAGGTGAACAGAGAAGACCAAACACAGTTTGGTCTCATTCTTAGCTGTTGTCTGCAACACAGGCTGGGAAATTCCTCCGTTGCGTGGAGGAGACACGCATGTCATGGATGCTCCTGAGTAGCATGTGGCTCCCGTGACAGTTTTGAAACTGCTTTCGTCTGACCTCAAGGTACTGTGTGCGTCTGAGGGAGAGAGACTCTGCTTTATCAGGGAATTGGAAGTCAAGGAGAGACAGAATCACACGGGCACATAATCCAAACTAAATGCTGTACAGGGCAGAAGCACTAGGACATTGTGCTGCTTGAGCTAACCCACAGCTCGATGGTAGTCGGGGAATATGAGTCCTTCTAATTCCACCTGAGAAACTGGGTTAATGGCTTTCTGTTGTCGTTCTGACTTGTTTAGGTAACACAGCTGGCGAGTTACTTCGAACCCTTGGTTTTAGCCGCAGTTGGCGTGGCTTCCAAAACGCTAGATCATCAGCAGCAGATGACCATGTTGGACCAGAGCAAGACACTAGCAGAATCTGCCTTACAGATGTTGTACGCCGCCAAAGAAGGGGGAGGAAACCCTAAGGTATGGTTGCTGTGTGTAACTTACGGTTTATTAGAGATGGGCCAGAGGGGAGGGCAGATGGGGCAGAAAAAGCAGCACATACCTACTGCACAGCTCAGGGATATGTATGTGGTGCAAATGTCGTTGACAGCTCTACTGACCCTGGAATAGTTTGGGCTGGAAGATGCCTTAAAGATGATCTGCTGCTGTAGTTTCAAGCCTGTCAGCATGGGCAGGGAAACCTTCCACTAGATGGGGTTCCTCAAAGCCCCTGTCAAACGTTGCCTCATTTGGCCTTCAACATCTCACCAGAGCGTAAAGTAACTTGTCAAAGCCTAGATTATAGCCCCACACACAGCAGACCGGCCAGCACACAACAACTCCTCTGGCACACCGAGTGCCTGTATAGAGAGCCCCTGGCACACAACGCTCTTACCAGTGTTACATTCCTTGGTTTTAAAGTAGTTCTGTAATGGCGTTATTTCGTATTAATGTAGCGAGTTGCCTTAGTTTCTTACAGCTTAGCTATGTATGCTTATCTTCTTCTACTGTTAGTATGATCTCATCCATTTATAACTACAAGAGAGATCTGGAGTGTATAAACTAAGCCAAGTTGCAGAAGAAGGTTTATAGAGTCCCCGGCAAGCGATACCTTATTCTTGGGCGTGCTTTGAGCACCCCATAAAGACCCCTCATGCTCTGGCATGCGTTGCACCCCTTTACAGACTTCTTCCTGGATGAATTTTTCCTCCACATGCTTCACAAGCCCCAGAGGAAACCCCCAGATCATGCTGCATCATTCCCAGGCACAATTCATGCGCCTCTGCAGAGTCCCAGGCATGGAATGCCTTATTCCCACATGTGCTTCTTTATAGAGTCCCCGGTGCGTGACACCTCATTTCAGCCGTGCTTTCCACACCTCTATAGAGAGCCCCCAGCACGTGACACCTATCCGCGCACTTTGCACACCGGTAGAGAGAGTCTGCAGTGCTCCACACCTCATTCTCGACACCTCATTCTGAGGTGTGCTTCTATAAAGGGTCCCAGGCACTCGACGCCTCATTCTCCTGTGCTCTTCCCATGCCCCTATATAGAGTCCTCCACACTTGACGCCTCATTCTCATTCTCTATTGAAAGCCATTCTCAGGCACCATTTGCCTGCTTCTATAAAGAGTCCTCCGCACTCCACGCCTCACTCTTGGGCGCAATTTGCAGCCTTTAAGAAGTCCCAGGTGCTTTGTACCTCTCACCCCTTTCTCAGGTGCCCTCAATCTTGGGTGCACTTCTCGCCCCTTTAGAGTCCCTAGCGCTTCACACCTCTTTCTTGGGTGCGCTTTGCGCGGCACACTTCACGCTTTTATAACGAGTCTCAGGCATGCTTCCTGCCCCTTTATAAAGAGTCCCCAGCCCACGATGCCACATTCTCCAGCACACTTTATGCACCCATATATAGAGAACTGTTTGCTTTTGTACAGATCAAGACTGTCACCCTAATGGATGTTACTTTCCTTTCCTTTACCTTTATTGTTTTTGTTACATACCAGTCATTTTCATCATTTTTTCTAGAAAACGTCCTGTTTCCTTTCTAAGTGATTCCTGTTTGACATTGTTTTTTGTCTGACCAACATTTTTTCTTTCGCTGTTGCTGCTAGATTAACTTTGCGTCTTGGATCTCTAAGGAGAATTTCAGACTTGTTACTGTATTGTTTTCATTAATGACCCTTTTGATTCACATGTTGATTTGTGCACAGAACGCTCTCTAATGAGCGCTTGTTTCTCACTTTCTCTCACCCAGGCATCCCATACTCACGATGCAATCACTGAGGCTGCTCAGCTGATGAAAGAGGCTGTGGATGATATCATGGTTACCTTAAATGAAGCTGCAAGTGAAGTAGGCATGGTTGGAGGTATGGTAGACTCGATAGCAGAGGCAGTGAGCAAGGTGAGCATAGACATCCACACCCCCTGTTCATTTTGCACCTGAAAGCTGCTCCGCATTGTCGGGTATTGGAAGAGCTGCTTCTTACTCTTTTCAGCACCGGTTGGTAACACTATGAGAGGGAACCTAAAGATTCTTTGTTTTTGCGGAGTGTGAAATCAGACTGATCTGGGCGATGACGCTCACATTAGCAATCTACACCGTACCTCATGGTAGAATTTCTACGAAGTATTTTTATTTGGTAACAAGCTAGTATTTAACTGCAGTCTCAGGTCAAGTGGCCTTTTATTTCTGCTTCCTTTTCCTACTTTTCTTTCATGTTAGTCTCCTAAATGATCAGCAGGCCAACCTTAAAGCAAACAACTTCCAGAGAAGATGTCAAAGCCTGAAGTGCTCTGCTAGGCACATTCTACTGCAAATGTATACTTTAGTAATGTAAATGAGTTCGATGTAAAGAATCAGCTTTTCCTATCTGAGGTTAAAGGTGTGCAGGATGGCAGCCTTTGCCACCTAAAGGAGTATCTTCTTGCAGGATCATTTTGTTTTGTAACCATTGCACGTTCCTTTTTACATTATCCGAGAACTGCAGGGAGTCTGATCTCACCTGAGAAGTCGTCCTTGTGCTCAAAAACTGTGCTGTAAATTCTCTGTGTCTACTGTTCTCAGAAGTGGGCTAAAGTGTTTTCTGAGCTCTGTGCATCCTGGTGTTCTGTCTTCACTTGCATGTTTTGAGAGAGAGTAGGTAATAAAAATGAATGTATAATATGCCTGCATTACTACGTGTGAAGTATGCTATGGGTGACTGCCAGTATTATTGCAACTTCATTATTTTTGCCATATTTTTCACTTTTTCTTGCCTTGCAGCTGGATGAAGGTACGCCTCCAGATCCCAAGGGAACATTTGTTGATTATCAGACCACTGTGGTGAAATATTCTAAAGCCATTGCTGTAACAGCACAGGAAATGGTAAGATATTCGGTTACAACTAAGGGCAAACTCTTCTGCACATAAGGAATGTGGGCGTTGTGAAACTCTTTATAATGTTAATTCTCAATAATATCTCTTTAGAGGCAATGGAGCAAAGGAAGTGATGATTTTGTCCATTTAACTCTTGGATCTTAGTGGCAAGGTTGCAGGGGTTGCCCTCTACAGGAGTGCTGGATTGTGTTGTGGCTGTTCTGAAAAAAAAACTTCTTATCTGGCTCATTTTCCATGACAAATAAAAGGAAAACATTTCACGTACATGCTTTTTCATCAGCCTGTTTAACTGTCGCTGAAATACTACCTTATGTGTATCAATGACTTCAGGTTACACCTTCACACTTGTTTCATTTAGCTTGTGAAATAATGTCACTGTTTTCAGACCTCTGTAATACTTAGAAAAGAATGCAGAGCAACATCTCAAATCGGGGTTTTTTTGCCTTTCTGTGATACACCTGGTATTTGCAAAAGAAAAAAGGAGACTTGCTGAATTGAGATTTTCTTAGCTCGTGTTTCACAGCAACTTTTGAAGAGTTGCTTGTCTGTTTTTAAGAGAGGTGAGGGGACTATCTGTGTGTGCTACCGGCAGGGTTTTTTTACAAACCTGATAGCTGTTGCACATTCAAGACAGGTTGTGGATTCTGCTATCTACAACATTGCAGCTTATTGGCAAATGATATAAATCTGTCTAAAAGTAGTTTTGCCTTAAGGATGGAATTCCATGGCTTTTACTAATGCAAACTGGAGACAGAAGAAACGTCTCTGTTAAAAGGTAGGCTTTTTCTAAAGACAGATCCAGTTATTTATACTGATGTGCTACCAAGGTACGCTGAGTACCCTACCTGTTTCTTCTTGGTCCTCTTCCCTTATCTCAGATATGTTTTGCATCAGTCCTCAGATTTTTTTCCATTTTCACGCCTCCTGCCACACCAGCTGAGACTGACGCAGGCTACCTCACCTTTGACAAAATAAGGTGGCTGCGGCACACAAGACCTGCTTCTCCACCCAATCCAAGTAACTGTGTACCTGGCCTGTCACCCGCTGTGTCAAAGAGGGAATTACCAGCTCTAACTGCTGCTCTTTGATTACTCCATATGTTTTGCGAGTGTCTGGTTACCATGACTCTAATAAAGCATGTTTGCTTGAGTTTCCTCGTGGAATTCTTTTGCTGGATCACAGGTCCCTTAGATGGCAAGCGGTTTACCCCATTTCATCAGTGTGGCTGAGCAGATCAGTGTGCTTCTAAGCCTGAATGCATTAACAGACTATTCTCACACCTATCATTTTTTTTCTCTTGCCTGTGTTCTTTTTCCAGATGACTAAGTCCGTTACTAACCCGGAAGAGCTGGGAGGACTTGCATCGCAAATGACCAATGACTATGGGCATTTGGCTCTCCAGGGCCGAATGGCTGCAGCTACAGCAGAACCAGAGGAGGTCTGCAGTTTTTAGACCTCTTTATTCTCTGTACACGGTGGCATCAACATGGGTATTCTGTGACAGGGGGCAAAGTCGAGGGGTATTCGCCTTGCTTGGTCGCAGCAACGTGCTTGCAGCCATTGCTGAATGCAGTACATCCCTAGCGGGATCAGACAGATAATAGGTTTCAAACTGTCAGGGAATGTGTTTTCCTTCCAATGTCTTTGTGGGGATTCTACAGAGAACATGGCGAATGCATTTCCACTGCCCTCGTTCGTTAGCTGCTATTGTACACAAGCGCTGCCTATACTGTGTGTGCTCTGTGCGATAGGTGAGCAGGTGAGCTACCTCTGGCCCACTGACACTTCAAACGCGGGACAGCACAGCACATCTGCTCCCAGAAGAATTTCATTTGGCCTACTATTGCGTGATCAAAACAGTGACATAAACCGAGTCAACATTTGAGGCGTACTTTGGCTATACGGATGTGTCTCTTACAACCCACTTCTGTTTTCACTAAAAACAGACTTTGAGACAGACTATATGCAGCCAGATAAAAACTCTACTGAGTTTGTTTTCATTGGATGGAAAGGAACGGATGAGCGCAGGGAAGTTGTGTGTCTTTTCACAATGCCATGCAATCGTAGCATATTACGGTTATTTACACGTATGTGTCCTAAGTACCATTTCCTGCTAGCGGATCGTGAGGAGAGATCTGGTTTGGTCCTTGATACCAACCCCTTCCTTCTCCAAACATTTCCTCTCTATTCAGTGTGCCTTCACAGGTTAGGGCACACAGAGCACAAGTTTACTGACAAGAAGCCTCACTTTTACCACTGCTCGTGTGCACAGGGGCATAGTGATAGGAATTACAGTCTACTACAGAACATTTCCAGTGAACATTCAGATCCTCCACCCAGCCTTCTTTACCTCGTCAGCCCTCCCATTGCTCTCAATACACACAGGTTGGCTGCGGAACAAGTTTTCTCCTAGGGGTGCTGTGAATCAGCAGATTTTTAACCATGCTTAGGGACTATGCAAAAGACATTTTACTTCCTAAGCATGACTTTTTATGCTACAAGCCTTCTCATAAGATTTACCCAGTCAAGGAAGAGAAATCTTGTCAAAACCTCAGTCCAGCTTCAGAAGGAAACAGCTTGCAATAGTAGCAGACAGTTCCATAGACTGGGACAGAACCTCCTGAATTACGTGGGGCTTTCGCTTACAGGCAACTTGCAAATACAAAGAAAAATTCTTAGTTATTTACTATATAGATTTCCTTCTATCTCACATGTTTTGATGAATTACAAATATAGCTATGCTTTTTTGTCTTGCCTGTAAGCGATTTCAGGTAAACCTTTCTGTCCCCAAAGTGAGGTGCAGGCAACCACTAAGAGCAGAAGTAGCTTCTGCTGACGCGACGTCTTTGGTACCTGAGTCAGAATATGACATGGGAGAAGTGGGTTCCCCATGCAGTCCTGCACGCCCTCTGCTAGTGGAGGAATATGGACTCTGCCTGTTACAGCAGTTCCTGCGTACTCCAGGCGCAGTTACAGAAATCCTTTTAGCTCCCTCTTCTCGTTGTCTGGCTCTGGCGATGGAGCATAGACAAACGTTGGCAAGGTGGGGTAAGAGGGTATCTCACCATCACCAGATGTATCACATTATCTAGATAAAAGACCTTCAAAGTGTTTTTGACTTTGTAATTACATTTTGCAGCCGACAGACTACTTGGGTGTTTCATGCTCAGTAGCTACGTGAAAAGCAACGGCCTGCATTCGGCTTGATATTGTTAAATTGAATTACCATTTCTGCACGTTAGTTTCTGCCTGAGGTTGAAATAACTCCATTTGTGATACTAATGGTTGTGATTCCTGCTTAGTTATTAATCCCTATACACACCTATATGCCTAAGTACCTGCTGGTACTGAAACTACCACGTTTTGAAACAGGGACCGCATGGCTTATGCTGTAGGATTATTAATAAAACAGAAATGGTGAGGGCAAGATTTTCCACATTTCACTGCTCCACCTCTATGTGGTCAGTTCTGGAGAGCTGAGACTCTATGTGAGATTCAAAAACCAGACTCATACAGTTTTGGCTCAGTTTCAGCAGTGTAGAGTAAACACGTACTTTTTGCCCATCGTACGTACCTTCCATACAGCTCATGCTGACGGTGCTGTTCTGGGACATGAAGTAGTGTTATTTGAGTGTGGTGAAGTTCTCGGGTACAGGCCTTATGCCTTCTCTTTCCTGGGGTCCAATTCACTAGTGCTGCTGTTTCATCAAGAAGCCTTTTCTAGGGTTGTGCTACAGGAATAGATGGTATTACACCTGCTGAGTTTTTTCTGATCTCTGCAGAGAGTATAGCAATGGGTGGAATACTGGTAATAAAGGTTCACTACAGAGACTGTGTTTTCGGTTTGTTGACACAATGTACCAGCATGGCGTTGATTTATTCACTTTGCTCTTGCTTCGTTTTTCCCTGTACCTCCTTTACCATTTAGATAGGGTTCCAGATCAGGACTCGGGTGCAAGAACTTGGCCACGGCTGTATCTTTCTTGTGCAAAAAGCTGGAGCTCTCCAGATTTGCCCTACAGACAGCTACACCAAAAGGGAGTTGATAGAATGTGCTCGTGCTGTCACGGAAAAGGTAAGACATCCCCCTGTGCTGTCCCACAATGTTTGTTGACCGAGCTTCCCCAGGGTGTAAGTCAGTGAAATTGTTTGGGTTGTGGATTATTTTTTGGTTTTTTTTACACTTCAACTGTACTACAAGTACTTTTACTTCCTAGTACGATATTGTCTGCTTTACATTCTTACTTTTCTTTCAAACGTTCAGTCCGGTTCATGTGCTACAAGAGCCCGTGATTAGGTCTTGCTCATGTCTTATAATAAAACTTCAGCCTCACACCACGGGGTGACTGGTCCAAAACTCAACTTTAAGACATGAGTTGGCACTTGTGCCTTATGAAGCGCTCCCTTGGAAATACTAAGTCCACATGGATGGCTGCAGTTACCGAGATGAGGTTGGTTGATGACACGCGACTTCATGTAACGACGTCCTCCCCTTTTAAGACCGGGCCAAGCTAATAATGCACTTAGAACTGCATCTTCAAACTGTGTGGGGTTTCTCAGTCTTTAGAAATGTCCACTTCAAACAGATGGCCTGAGTAGCTTGGCTTTGAACCTTTTTGAGGGTGTCTCTCTCCTTCTGTTGGGCACAAACATTGAGAGTCAAATGTCAGTTACTTTTTGATTTCACCAAAACTCACTTCTTAGCCTGTGTTAGTGTACTCTCAGCTGTACAGATTTCCCTGGGAGTACCAACAACTCCAAATTTAGGTGGGGATAGACAGTATCTTGTAAGAAGAGTTAAAGCTGATAAGGAGAGCAGTAGTCAATTACAGGGACAACTTGGAATCTGAATAGAACCTGGGGAAGAACTGTACTATTAGAAGTCAGTATAGCAATCCCCAGATGTGGATCCCTTCTTGCAAAAGCAGAATTTAGGACTGTAGTATGGCATGAGAACAGCATCCCAGCTGCAGAGCTTTGTCAGTACAGTGTTAATTAGATGAAATGGATATCTCTAGCTTTTTTAGCAAAGGTGTTTCTAGATATAAAGCCATATATTATCTTTCAATAATTTTCTGTAAATATAACTGTGTAGTATCTGGGTTCAGATGGTCTATGCTTTCTGTTTCTCTGATGTTAACTTTTCTATCGCTGTGCTGCATATGACTCCTGGAGTCCTTGAGTCAGTGTTTATTTGTGCGTGTTAGGGGAAACAGCAGTAGCTCTTGGCTCTGACATCCTGGCAGAAGTTCACTGCATTACCTCCAACTGCCTTTCAAGGAAATTTTAACTGATATGCTTCATCCTGTGATGAGCAGATCACTTCATTCTGTCTGAAAAGTGGACTTCCTAGCTGAAGTCCCCTTTAATCTGAGACAATCTTTAGTCATCTCAATGAGTACTGCACAAAGAGAGCGAATAAGGTAAAGGGGAAGGAGAGTTAACTGAAGTTTGCCAATGACACTGCAGAATGAATTTCTGTTGTGATTCCAGTCACATTAAAGAGTTCACTTAACATCCCTTAATGAGGCTTTCTTTCGATGACTACCTTGTTGCTTTATGGTTGTGTTCCAGGTCTCCTTAGTCTTATCTGCCCTTCAAGCAGGAAACAAAGGCACGCAAGCCTGTATTACTGCGGCTAGTGCTGTGTCTGGGATAATTGCAGATCTGGACACCACTATCATGTTTGCTACTGCTGGAACCCTTAATGCGGAGAACAACGAATCCTTTGCAGACCACAGGTCAGTGTAACTGAAAAGATGGAAGAGTGTGTGCACAAGGGAACAGTGGAACTGCCAGAAGCAACTGGCATGTGGAGATAATTTTTTGCCTTTCTAGATTCCCATGAGTGAAATTGAAGGAGACAATGGAGTGAGAAGAGAAATAGGAAAACTGGGATATTGATAGAGCGTAGCAAGCTTCACTTTGGTTATTTCTGTGAGGAAAGAATTTTTTTTTAAGCTGGGGAACATCTGTCGAGCAGTTCCAACAGAAGACTGCAACTGTAGCACTATTTTGGTTTTTTCTTGTTTTTATTCAAGCCGACTCATTGCACAGACTACCACACGCTGTTATTCTAGTAGCAAAAATTAGCCATCTGGGACATGGAAGAGGAGTCTTCTGGAAGAGGAGTCTTCCAGCAGCTGCTCTTGACTGTCTGACTGTTTGTCTTGCTAAATCATGCTTGTGGTTAATGATGTTGTGGACAGCACTGGTGGCAACGGCACAGCTATGCCACGCATTTTCCCCTTGGACAGAGATAAGCCCCTTTTCCCTTCAAACAGCATGTGCAACAAAATAATCCGACACCATTTTTCATCACCTTAAGAGATTTGCAGCATCTGACTCTTTCTTCCTTTGGTGTAAAACCCAGGGCTTCACAGCCAAGACACAGACTTACTACATCACAGCCTAGTTGGCGTATGTGACAATTTTCACCAGCGTTTGTTTCCCACCTTGCCAGTTGCTCAAGAAAGGGGAAAGATGCAACGGTGTGTAAATTGCTGCTGTTCTGCAGACTGAAAGTCAGGGATTTTCATACAGCTGTCTTTTCATTTCTAGGCTGACATTTCACTTGAATAGGGTTCTACTTCTTTGTTAACTTGACTTTGTGAAATGCATACTTAAAAGGGTTTCTTCTTTTACCTAAATGTTACTTTGGATTTGTTGTCCTGACATGCCAAAACATGTATATGTTGCGGGGGGAAGAGGGGGGGACAATGACACACACACACCCTGACTAGGTCACATTCTCTGTTCTTCTGGCATTCATACTACTGCCTTCCTCGCAAATAATTATTTTAGTTTTCTTACAATATGCTGATTAAGATGGAGGTTTGACAGCTGTTTCTTCCCTTACAGCATGGCCAGATTTTCTTTCAATGTTAAAATGCAGTTGCTCTCTTCTGCTACTGCCCTACCTCATATCTTTTGAAGATGGGGTCATTTTAGTAAACTGCTTTGCATCTAGCCCAAAATATAATGCTACTGTTTTAATTTTAATAGTTGTCTTTTTTGGGTTTTTTTACTTGAAACCTGGCCTGTGTTTTTTTATGATGAGTGGCCACTGGCATGATAACTTATATCAGCGCTTTCATGTACCTGTTAGTCACCACAACATTGAAAAATAAGGTTTTTTCCTCTTTTCCTTTTCCACTTCCTTCCCTGCATCCTCTTTTTTTTGCTACAGGGAAAATATCCTGAAAACAGCAAAAGCTTTAGTTGAAGATACAAAATTGTTGGTTTCTGGTGCTGCCTCAAGTCAGGACAAACTGGCCCAAGCAGCTCAGTCATCAGCTAACACCATCACTCAGCTTGCTGAGGTAGTTAAATTGGGAGCAGCTAGCTTGGGATCCGATGATCCTGAAACACAGGTGAGATGTTTTAAGATTTTTCTGATACTTTTAAAGAGACCAGAGACAGTTTTCAATTGATAAGACTCTGTGAGACTTCTCTAAAACAGCAGTGTTCATCTGTTCTGGGACTTCTCTGGGTTTACTCAGACCTTGCTCTTTTTCTGAGAATTCAGTCAAGAGGTTAAAGCATTGAGGGAACTGGACAGTCCTTTGTATAACACTATTGCTTTCATTTCATGGGTTTGTTTCAAATGGGATGCTTTTGGCAAAGTATTCATCTCGGTTTTACTAAGTTGTGATAGGACCCCTGACTCATCCCATTTTTGTTCTGAGGAGCTTGCATGACTTTAAAGCCTCTTACCCATCTTACAGCTGGGTTGTGCACTTTGTGTCACTTGTGTAGGCTAACAGACTTGCCATTCTCTAGCTGCATCTGAGCTGGTTTTCATTTAACTCAGTCACTTCAGCCTTCAGTGTCGATTATGTCAAATGTTTCTTCAATTGTTTGTTTGGATCTCGGTGAAATGGAGGTTGGTGAGCATATTGCAGATGTGCCTGTGGTGGTACCAGATTAGTTTCAAAAAGCCTGTTCAATTGCTAAGTGCTCTGAAAGGGAAGTGTGTTCTGTTTTCCTTGACCCATATGATCAACGAAACTTCCAAGATGTTCCATTACTGGGAAAATACTGTTGGAAGCACTTTTTTTTTTTAAGAAATGGATTTCCATAAACTAGCAACATTTGCAAAACTTTTACCTTACAAATTGGTTTTCTCTGTATGTAAAAGCCAAGAACACAGGACTTAGAATAAAAGCTATCGTGCACAAGTAATTATTTATTTGGAGCAATTTTATATTGCCAGTTTGAAACTGCAGGTGCATCGTGTGTCCTAAATGGAGCCTTTCTAATAGCTTTAGCACACAATACCATCAAAACATTTTTCCATAGAGGCAACACGTAATTTACCAGGTGCAATAGAGTTTCAGATGTCTTACGCTGCGAGTTGCTGCAGAGCGCAGGCGGTTGGACAACAAATAATCCCATCAGTCTGTCCTGTGTCTCAGGTTCTTTTTTTATTTCCATGATGAAAGAGCTTCTGAGCTTCCAAAAGCTAAGTAAATTTTTCAGGAAAAACCAAGACTTCATTTCTATACAAGTGAACTGCAAACACAAAGCGATGAGGCTGTTCTATTATTACTTAAAATGCTACAGAATGCAATTATTGAGAAGGGATCGTACTACTTTTTTTTTCCCCTGAGCTTTCTCATTTTTCATGCATCTTTAAACTTTTTTCTTAAAATGAATTCTTCTGAATTCCAGCAAAATACTTAAATGTGTTTTTCTACTAGTGGAAAGGGCAAAGGAGAAGGATTTGGAGGAGAGAATTATTCTGTTAATACCCTAAAATAACCAGCCTGTTTTAGTGTCTCTTTTGTCTAGGACTTCTGTCTTTGAACTTGGGTTTAAGAGACAATATCTCCCGATTAGTCTTTTCCTGATGTTAAGGCCAAACAAGTTATTCAGCATTTAATTCTGTATAGCCACTTACAGAGGTTCAACTTCCTTCTCCCTCAAAGTCTCCCCTAACACCTAGCCACAGTGAGTACATTTGATCTTCCAGTAGGTGATTTCAGAATTCAAACATAACTGTAGCATTGGACTGTAAGCTTATAATCAGTTTTCATGCTTTGTTGCTTCCACCCAAAGAGTGAAGAACATGGACGAAAGTAAAATCTCCTCTTAGGGAAGCTCAGGGGAAGGAAAACCTACCTGCAATCGACACTTCACAGGAAGTAGTTGTTTTTATAGGTTCTGATCAGTTGTATGAAATACTGTAGCTATCAACACAGCTTTTCCTCTTCCAGAATGTTATGTGTTTTACAGAGTAGAGGGAGGGTGGTACTATTTGTGTACCTACCAGTAGTAGATATTTTTTTCCACCTGTGCTCTAAAAGTCTTGCACTCATGGAGGATACCGTTTCGAGTCAGAGGTTTATGACTATGTCTCGTTCCTATAGGTTGTCCTGATCAATGCCATCAAGGATGTTGCAAAGGCCCTTTCTGATCTCATTGGTGCTACCAAAGGAGCTGCCAGCAAACCAGCAGATGATCCATCCATGTACCAGCTGAAAGGTGCTGCCAAGGTAAAACCTTATTCTTGTGTTTTATTTGAAAGTATCTATGCAATCACACTTGATGGACATGGAAACATTGGATTTCAGCAATTTCTGATTGCCTGAAATCTCATCTCTCTACTTGTTTCATTATCATAATGGGATGATACAGAAAAACAAGGAGACACCATTGAGTTTCCATGAAACTATTGTTTTTTGTAGGCTGTCAGGTTACTTCTGTGGTCTTGATGAAAGAACTGTAATATTTCTGAAGAGAAACTTCTTTCTATTTCAAGGCCTTATCTAAAGGCAGGTTATTCTTTAATACTGTTATAGACCAAATTTGTTTCAGTATAAAATGGAGACCTACCCTGGAAATGTTGTGGATTTTCCATTTTTTTGTAAAATTTTAGCCAGAACATTCATGCTTAACAATATATGCTTCTGCAGTTAGTTGTGCTACATATCTGCAACTTACAGGGAGCTTTCAGAAGCTGGCCAAGAGGAGAGTTTGTGTTTAGTCCCATAACAAGTACAGTTTATTCAGCCTCTTAGGCCCTGTTAGCAGTAATAATGCTACCTAGCTTAATTTCCTTTGCTTCATACCCTGCTCCCTCTGAAAAATGGGAGGGAGGATTCACAGATTTTTGTCTTCCCCTCTCTCTTACTCAGGTGATGGTAACAAATGTCACATCGCTTTTGAAGACTGTTAAAGCAGTAGAAGATGAAGCTACTCGAGGGACAAGAGCTCTTGAGGCCACAATAGAGTACATCAAGCAGGAACTCACGGTACAGAACAAACTAAACATACATGGCACTTTTGAAAGTGTGCTCTTACAACTCAAACCAGCCTGCCCAGGCACTTCTCCTCAAGCTATGCTTTACTGCCTTGCAGTGCGTTGGATGCAGTTTGGTTCTCTACCTGTTGCAAACCATCTCTGAACCACGTAAAAAGCCACTTCACCCTATCTGCTTTCAGATGTTACTGGTCCCCACTTTGAGATTTAACATGTTAGCATCAGGTACAAATCTGGGAGCAACTGCTTCTTTGTTCTTTAGATGCCAAGTTTTTACTACTGATACTCTTTTTTGAGACCAATGCTTTTCACCATTTTTTTGATCCTGGTTATGTCTCTTCAGCATCATAGCCTGCAGTCACAGCACCTGCAGCTTAGTCTTGTTTCTATTTTTCCTTTGTTATGAAATGATACTACCAGTGATACATGGCCTGCTATCTGATATTCTGTCTGAGCAGGAATTAACAACAGCATGGAATTCTCTCACAAGTTAGGCATCAGACCATGACAATTGTTTTCCTTCCTCTTTAAGTTATAAAAGTATAGCTTCCAGATGCAGCTTTCAGTTACTTTTTGTACTAGTACACTATTCACTGACATACATACATTAATACCTGTGTGTTTGTGAAGAAACGTTTTTTTTGTTTTTCTTCTTTTTCTTTCAGTTCGTTTTTATAAAAAACCCTATAGACAGTCTTCAGCAGAAAACAGTTTTTGGTACAGCCCGTGAATTGGCAATTCTTACACTGTAACTGCACAGGCACAGTTTGCCTTGCCAAGTGTTCTCCATAAAACATCTATATTTCATTGTGTGAGCAATGCTGTTGCAATGAAGAAATAGCCGTTGGGTTTGTCTGGGGCTTTTTTCTTCAATATCTGCGTATAGTTGTTGGGAATTCTTAAAATGTCTGCAGTGGTAAGAATTCTTCATTTGGTACCTGATCAGGA
>NW_010269912.1:85966-107223 GCF_000690775.1 Eurypyga helias
CACATTACTGTCACGTATCGTCATGAAGGCCCTGGATAAGTTATGTTCTTTCCTCTAAGTCTGATCTAAAACCTGTCCAGATCTGTCATTGAAGGATCGTGCGTTAGCACTCTGCTTTTCAGTCTGGTTGGTATCTCTTCAAAATATTCCTTCTCCCCCTTTTCCTTCTGCCAGCATTGCTAAGAAATGGGTCTGTGGTGTGGTGGTGTTATCTCTTTTATGGGGAGAAAAGTGGAGTACTGGGAGAGGGTCAAGAGGAACTGAGGATGGCATGAAAGTGCTAAAGAAAATGCATCAAGTTTGACTTGGAACTCCAGGGATTGAATCTGAGCAATAGTGAAGGGTGTCCTTCACCTATTTAACTAGACTTTAGCATCGCTTCCGTTTCTGGAGAGAGAAAGTGAACAAACAGTGAACTGGATGCTTGGGATGCATCAGACACTTGCATTATGTAACCACTAGCCTGCTTAGGTGGGACAGTGTGTAGTCAAAAAATGTCTCCTAATTATTTGTGCACTTCAAATTGCCTCTGCACAGTAAAAGAATGGCAAGCAAATACGGATTACAGCTAGAGAAAGGGAAATATAAAATACCTGTAAGGTTACCGGCTCTTGTTATCTACATCTTGCCATAGTTTATGTACTCCATTATTCCTGAGAGTAGGCTGTACTGTCACATAATTTAAACTATTTTCATGTAAATCACCCTGCAAAATCATGTCCTTAGGTTTCTAAGGAAGACACTAAGTATAGCGTAAGAGACAATGTTCCACCTCCCTTTTTTTAAGAAACTTCTGAATATTTTAGTGATGTTCTCAGTCTGTTCCGCACTGTGCTATCAACAAGGGCGTGGTAGGCCCCGAAGGATCTCCTCATGTGAGTGGAACAGCCTAAGCAGCAGTCAGGATGAAAAAAAATTATAATTAAAGGAATAGTAATTCTTTTGGCCCTGTAGCGCTCTGCACAGCTGCCTGTAACAAACTGTCAGCGGGTAGTTAGATGGCAGATGAGATGAATGGGTTAACCTTTTTTGTACACTTCTTTTAGCTTATTATTTCTCTCTACTGTCTGTAGGTGAGCAGGCTTCTCAGGATCAGGCTCATGACAAGCAAGAATGACATACAAGTTCTCTGAATATGTTTCTAATTTCCTGCTGTTCGAAGGCTGCTTCTGGTTGCTGTCTCTTCTCATGATTGTTCTGCTCTGACTTGAATGGTATCAGGCTTTCCTTCTGCTTTCACTTTTAGGTGTTTCAGTCAGTTGAGGTTCCAGAAAAGACATCATCACCTGAAGAATCAATCCGGATGACGAAAGGAATCACCATGGCAACTGCCAAAGCTGTTGCAGCTGGGAACTCCTGCAGACAGGAGGATGTGATTGCTACAGCAAATCTGAGCCGCAAAGCAGTTGCTGACATGCTAACCGCTTGTAAGGTAAAGATTCGCTTCCTTGCTTAAGACTGATCTTATTTTTTGTTATGTGTGTCTCTAAATCCCTGGAAGGTTACAGTTTTTATTTTGTTTCTTTATATTAACTATATACTTTTCAGATGAGAAAGTTAATGGTTATGATCATTTCAGTGGAATGTCTCTCTCAGAGAGGTTTTTCTGTGCTATGCAGAAAAAAGAAGCAGCACTAATCTTGACTATTTTCTTTTTGTGAAAATGAGTTTTATTTGACCTGAAATTTTCTAGTTGTCAGCCTCCTGTTGAACTGGAAGACCAGCCATCTGTGCAAATAGCAGAAAATACGAATAACCCTGTGGTCACAAATACGATTTCAGTATTCCTAGTGACGGTGAAAAGAATCACTCAGGTCTATTTTTAGTAGTCCTTTCCCCTGGAAAAGGGGAAACCTGCCAGTTTCCTCCATTTCTTCTGCCCTTTTCAACAATGTGTTTTGCCTTTGCTCTAGAAATATTGGTACCCTGTTTTCTACGCTTGCTTGAGCTACACAACTTTGAGAAACTGACCTGCAAAACTGGGGGGAAAGTATGTGCCAGATTTGCTGTATGTGACTTGCTTTTGTAATGATGATAAAGATCTAGGAATTTTTAAAAAGGGGAGGGGGGTTATAAAGATGCTTTCCGTTTGGTCTTCAGTGGTCACACGAATGTGTCTTTGCCTGTAAATTATATTTATTTACTTTTGCCTTTACGTGGATGGAAGGTGAGATAAACAATGGTGCTCTTTGTGAGGTGTCTCATTTTCAGTATTTGGTCAAATCCCAACTGCCTACATCAGTCCCAGATTAATTTTTAGTCTAATATTTCCCAGGTGGAAGGGTTATTTTGTTTTTAAAATGATCCTTGTACAAAAGTGCAAGTTCTAACATCATTTAGAACTGCATTTATACAAACCCATTGAGTGGAACTTTTTGTTTTGACTTAGTTTTCTGACAGGGTTTTTAGTGTCTGGCGGTTCTTGGCCACTTTGCATCCTTCAAATTTTGATTCTGTCCTCTCTTCATAAGCTCAAAAGGTCGACAAAACAAAGCAGGTCTAATTTGCATGGGAAAATTAAACAACTGTGCTGCTCACATGAGAGCTACCATAGCCTAATATGGCTTAGGTACAGTCCAGTTCTTTCAGACTTCTGAGGGAGGCTAAGAACAGTTCGTAGGTCTGCAATGTTCTGACAAGTCAATTCCACCACAAATTCAGATGCTGAGGTGCACTAAACATCCTTTTTCATGTGGAAGTGGCTAGTCCACAGACATTTTTGTTTTAATCTGTCCAAACAGGCAGCAAATTCTCAGGAACAGAGTCTCCTCTCTCCAAAAAGGTTATAAACACATTCACATACATGACATACAGGCCAATACATAATTTTGACCATTTAATTATGAACATTCATCTTTTATGTTTACATTTGCTCCCAGTTAATTTGATGGTTTTGGCATTCATGCATTGCAAGCGGCCAACAGGTTGAAAATTCCTACCAACTGAACAGTGGAGGTCTGGGATGCTGGAAAAGCATTTGTGGTCTCCCAGGGAATTACCTTCACAAAGAAGACAGCAGTCTACAGAAAGAATATGGCTGGGAATCATTTTACTTACCTGAAATGATACATTGACAAGGAGTACGATCTAGTTTTACCTTGTCTGGCTTTTCTAAAAGAGCAGTTATTGAACAAACAGGAACAAAAGTCTGCAGGTATCCTAATTTTATGCATTATCTAAAATGAGTCACAAAATAGCCTTGTCATTTACCAGAGCTTTTAAATATGCAGTTTGTACCAGACTTTATTTGGAAAATCCCATTTCTACAGTATTTGCTCAAAGACTTAGAAATCTTATGCCATTAATTTCTACAAATTCGTTACTGGTACTTCCATAACCCACATCCCTGGAATTTTAAGGGTAGGAGCCAGCACTCTTAGGCTCACTATGCCATAAACCTGTGCCATGAACTGCAACTTTTTTTTGGTGATAAATTACAAATACTGGTGGGGTTTCCAGTGCGATTAAGGTAGTCTGTATAATAAGCACTGACAAGTAAAGAGATTTTTATGTCCTTTGTGCTAAGACAAAAGTGCACGCATATGGTCTATGCTAGAATTGTACAGAACATAGCTGAGGCTTTCCTGGTGTCAGGAATTTAAATTTAAGTTCCATTGCATTGCCAGCTGCCTAAGGCAAGCAGTATAAGAGGTTTGACTTACTAGCAGTTAAATATATGCTTGTGCTTGTTCTGCTATATGTGAATTTACAGTGCTCATTGCTGATTCTACACTTTTAAGTATGCCATTTCAAAGGACAATGAAGTTGATTACTGCAGGATATAATGAACCAAGACAACTCTCATTAAAGTCAGTGAAAACACTGTAATTGCATTTACTGAAGGTTAGAGCAGGGCCTAAGATAATAACAATTTCTGTCTTTATTATTTGTATAAAATAATGACTATGCAGTAAGTAACCTGTGCATAATATCACTATTTTTAATGATTGCTGTTGGAAACAAGTACAAAAGGTCCAACAAAAGCATAGAAAATAATTGGAGTAATGATTTAGGTTGTTACATAGACAGTAGATTGATGGAAATGATTATTCACCTTTCCTCAGCACCCATTAAATTGCATCTAGAATAGCGTATCCAGTTTTGGGCTCCCCAAAAGCAGAAAGGCACAGATTAAAGTGGAGTGAGCTCAGCAGAGCCCACCCAGAGGGTTGGGGCTGGAGCACAAGTCCTGTGAGGAGATGCTGAGGAGCTGCCTGTTCAGCCTGGAGAAGATGTGTCTTTGGAGGAACCTAACAGCAGTCCTCTAAAACCTACCAGGAGACTGCTGAGAGGAGACAGTGTCAGGCTCGTTAGTTGAGGTGCATGGCAGTGGAACGAAACCCAAGGGTCAGAAATTAAACACAGGAACTTGTAATTATTCCACTGTGGGAATAATTAAGCACTGGGGCAGGGGCCTAAAGAGGATATGAAATCTCCATCTTTGGAGGTTTTCAAAGGCCTAAGTGATCTGGTCTGAATTTACTGTTGACCCAGCTTTAGGCAGGAGGTTGGACTGTGTGAATTCTCCAGGTTCCTTCAAACAGCACTGATTTTTTGACTCTGACTATCTCAATACATTTTACCTGCACAAGTTACTCATCAGCACTGACAGGCTGGAAGTTGTAGTACTAGAGTCAAGAAGTGCTCGCTGCCTTACCGTTTGGAAAGCATGTGAAGAGGAAATGAGGGCTGAGAGTGAAGAGAAGCCTCAGCATGAGGAAATAAATGTGTATTCTGGTTCTTGGGACACGTTTTAGTTTGAGGTGCTTTGGCAGGCTCTCTGTGCAAGTCTGGAAAAGTAAACGTTTTTGTGGCGGGTCCCAACTAGTGTAGTGAGATTTCTGTTGGCATGTTTCTGGGTTACAAAAATTCCTAAAATGATTTCGTCACCTCTTAAGTCTGCTGTGAAGTATATGGTTTAAGACTCACTGGTTTAAGTATATGGTTTAAGACTCACTGAACCTTAAAAATGCTCCCAAAAATATTCTGATCTCAGTCTTGGCTGTGTATGCAAAGCATAAAAGGAAGTTTATCTTTCTCTCCTACAGATGTTTGCTCTAACTGCATGTGTAACAATAATAATTGCAGAACAGGTGTATTAGGGTGCTTACAGTGTATTCACATGAAATACTGGGGGGATCCTCCTGCCCTATTTGAAAATTAAAAACAAGCTGTTCTGAACTTCTTTGGCTTCTGGAGTTTGTTCAAAGTATGCTGAAGATGGCAAAAATCCTATCCTGTTTCCTCCTATCTCCTTCCCCTTCAGATTATTTGTTGACAAGATGAAGTGATGAAGGTGGCTATTGAGGGCTATTTTCATGCTCTGCTCATCTTGAACTTCCCGGCAGAGGGAGTCATGGACCAGCTCCCAGCCTTGCTGGCAACAGTGCTTGCTTGGGATACTGAGGGTTGCAGGAAGGGCTCAAATAAGTGAGCAGTGAGATAATCCCCCGTCCTAATGGAAGATAGGCTGCAGGAGTAGAAGGAGCTGTTCTGTAAGACGAAATGCTAGTTTTTAAGATGTTTAGGAAGTTTCACTTGTCAACAACCAGCATTTCTGTTCAATAAAAAAGTCCCTTGGAGCTTTATTTTAGAAAAAAACATCATGTAGAGGCTGCAGTTTTCACTTTCTATTAAAAATAAAATGGTTGAATTAGTCCGGCTTGTGTCAGATGTCAGCTGTGATACCTAGTGGAAATGCTTAAGAATTCCAAGAACTGACTCTGCTGCTGCTTCGCTGTCGTTAAACAGATGGTTCTAGCACTGCCCATTGCTGTGCTAAATCCCCATGTCAAGCTAAAGCCATTAATAAGCTTTTACTTACAATGTGTTACCAGATCACAGAAAGCAGCTAGTTGGGTTTTTTTGTGGGTGGGTGGGTTGGTTTGGGTTTTTGTTCTCTCATGTAGAATAACAATATCCTGGCACTTTCATAGCACTTTTCGTCTGCCATTTGCAAAGCTGGCCTTCAAACTGAAATGTCATTTGCACATTACAAAACATCTCTTCCCTTCTCTTTCCTCTATTTTCTCTGTGCTGACCTCCTCTTGTGGTAGCAGTTTTGGTGTCCTAACAGGTTTTTGCCTCCACAGCAAGCATCGTATCACCCAGATGTGAGTGAAGAAGTTCGAGAGAGAGCCCTGCGCTTTGGAACAGAATGTACCCTGGGTTACTTGGAACTCCTGGAACATGTTCTCCTGGTAAGGAGACATCTGCATGCACATACTGGACTCCTTCAAATTAAAATAATCTCTCTGAACTCTTTATAGTGGCTGCTAGTGACACATTTTTATGAGTTTGTCCCAAGATTATGAACAGTTTTGTTGTGCAAGCTAAAGTAAAGTCAGTACTTCAGCTCAGACTGTGAGACAAAAGGAAGACTGGAAGTATTTAAATGGAAGTGAATTCTGAATCAGATCTGGAGGCAATAGAGGTCCTGACCTAAAAATTGTCCTTGACAAAGAAACAAGATGCTTCAGTATTCTTTTAAGACCATTATAAGCATTAGACATATTAGGCACATTCCTGTTCCCCAGACCAAAGAAGATATGTAATCTTCTTGAAACCACTTTTACATGCCTTTTGCAGTCCTGATTCCAGGAAAATAAGAGGCACCTACTTAATCCATCCCAAAATCCCAAGCCTGCACTGCCTCACAAAGAGCTCTCCAAATTATGCCAGACATGACACCCTCAGAGCTCTGCATAAAACTTCTCCACTCAAATCCAATCTCCTCAATACTGCTATCAGTTGGCTCCTCTTGTCCATACATAATTATCACATAATATATTTTTCTTCTGTTGCTATGATATTTGTAGGAAGCAATAATGTGTGTTTGAACTAATATTTCTGAGATATTGGAGTTTCTGGAGGTGACTTAAATCGGCAATCAGCTTTACGGACACCCAGAGATTTCTTTTAAGTGGCTTTAAGCTGACATATTAAAGTCTGAGAAACTGAAATTTGCAGCCACTAACTGCAGATTAGCAGATCCAAGTCAGCTTTAGTGCTTCACATACAGCATGCCTAATCATTTACATCAACTCGTTAAAATACACATAACAAGTAAAGTCAGTTATGCTTGGCCGTCAGCAGGGAAAACAGTTCAAGAAAGATTGAACTCGTTAATGTAATTCCTAGACCTGCATAGCAGTAAGCAATTTAGCATTAGATGTGTGATCCATTTTTAGTTTAGAAGGGCCTTGGGGAATTTTTCAGATTTAGTCTCCAGAGCTCAGTCATAGTACTTGTTTCAAACTATATGCCCAAACAGACCAAAGATGAGACAATTTTTGCTCATTGTATTTTTCTCTCCTTAAGTAAAGATGCTTAAGGTAAAAAAGGCCTGCCCCTCCAATAAAGTGGAACAGGCCTCTCTTACTTAAGTATGCTTTGTTTTCGGGGCCCTAAAACCATGACAGAATTCATCATCACCACCCCTCCACCTCCATGGTTTGCTGCCTTAGAAAACTGACTCTGACCCAGATTACAACGACTGAAGAGCATAATGACTGCGTGGAGCAGTAACTTCATCTTGACTCTTTGCTGAAGTCTGTTTAGAACTAGTGATGTACACACATAATAATACATTTCTACTGTGCTCCATAAATATAAATGGGATCTGGAAAGTAGATGAAAAATAATCGCTTTCAGAGAAGCATTGACCCAAGTAAATGACAGACTTTGCTTTAGGGACTTTTTCAAAAAAAAACTGAGTTCTAACTCTCCAAGTTGAGTTATGGTAGAGACACAGTCTAGATGTAATCCAAGTGATTTGATCGCTTGTTCTGTGGTTACCTGGGTTGTTCTCCTGCCATACATAATCTTGCTAATTTAACATCCTAGCTCAGATTTGTTTTGCTCAGATAAAAGAAAACAATAGCAAGAGGGTATCAGTGTGAGACAATCCAGTTGCTTCCTGTTACTTTGTAAACTGCCTAGTTTTACAATCTGCATATTGGTTCAATTCCAACATTGTCACCACTATCAAGGTAGCACTAGTGTCACAGTTGCTGGAGCACAAAATGCCATTCTTTGCTATAGTCCTGACCACATTCATGTATTTTTGAACATTTTTGCTTATGTGGGAAGATAATCCCTGAGATGCTCAATGGTCAATTTCTGCCATACAAAGGGATTATGCAGTGTATAAACCTTGGTTATAACTCTTTTGTCACGTTTTGTTAGCATTGCAGATTGTTTAGCATTGAGGATTCATGTACTTCTGTTTACTATGGAGACCAGTTGACTAAAGAACATCCTTAGGAAGCAGGACATCAGTCCACCCAAATATTGACATGGCAGTTCCAGAGAGAGAGAATTCCTCATGTGGCAAGGTTCTCACCAGGCGAAGTTAAGAAAACAATGCAGTTCAGTTTATTCTGTCAAAGTAAGCAGTTAGGCATTTGACTGAAAAATGGGAAACACACTTACAAATGATAAAATGTATTTTCAATATGCGCCTGGTTTTCACACCTGCTTTGCAGGGGAGTTTTTGAAAACATTAAGGAAATGCATGCCTGAGTGTGACTTTTGAGACTCAACCTCTTGTTTTGCTCTTAAATCTCTATTTATCTGTCACTCTCCTCCCAAAAATAGTTTTTGAGTATACATGAATTTCCAGAACTTAATATATGGTAATTAAAAGTACAAATGCTGTTCCTGTTCAGGGGAACAATTCCACTTCAGTGCCTGAATGTCTGACTCTCTTCGTTTGACGAAGCACTGTTTCATACTTGATGCAAATTCAGTTCACAGGTCTCGGTCTTTCCCTTCTGTTTAAGGGTCTTGCTCAGGCTTGCCATGTGTATTGTGTTCACCATTGCTGATGTTTTCCAGACTGGACAACTAGCACTAGCTTGCAGAACTCTGTAATTCTATTTCTTAGAAATAGTGACCAACCTAGTATTTGTTAACACTAGAAAATCAGCTCCTCTCTAGCTGTTCAGAAAGATTCAGCCTGATGCGAAAGTATAATGACTGTAATATCTTGAGAATGGAGTGCTGAACCCGTATGTTCTTCCCACATACTCACGCCTCTATTTTGGAGAATTCTATCCTAGGTTTAGTAGTGAGAACTTGAGACAAAATTATCAGTTCCAGTAGAAATGCAAGGAAGTGCCACTTTCCTAGTATGCATCAGATGTTGCAGTGTAAACCTTTGCTCCTAGTGATTCAATGACAATTGTGTTTCTCTCACTGGACTATTGTTTTCTCTCAGACGATTGCTGTATAAAATAAATATTTCACTGGTGTGTCTTGGGGATGTTCCAGAGTTCTCTGGAATCCTTACTGATATGCATTATTACGTTCATCTTTTTTTCTAGATCCTTCAAAAACCAACTCCAGAACTAAAGCATCAGTTGGCCTCATTCTCCAAACGGGTTGCTGGTGCCGTTACAGAGCTCATCCAATCAGCAGAAGCAATGAAAGGTGAGTTGGGCAGCCTGGCTATCAGTACAGTGTGCTTTTTACTCCAGAGATGATGATCTGTCATTTTTGTAGTTTAAAACAAAACAAAAAACTAACAAATCCTTTTTAGTATGTTCTGGGTGTCTTTGTATCATCTACTTGCATTCTTTTAATTTCTCTGCTGGCATTCACTTGTTTACAGTGTTGGTAAACATGTCTATTTGACCCTCTCCCACTTCATATAATTGGTCATACATCATCTGTAAATTATGTGGCCTTTGAAGATGGAAACATCAAGCACAGAACTCAAGCCACAGTAGCAGAAATCAAAATACAATACCACTCCTCTTGAACTGATGGATGAATTGTAATTGGGTGGCAGGTTCCTTTCCTTACACTCATGGTTGTTCAGTCAAAATAAGTCCTTTGCACTGCAGTGATAGTTGCTTTCCAACTTCAAATAAAAGGGGATACCATCATCTTATTGAATTAATACTCCGCCTCTAGCAATTATGTCCATTTTAGGCCTATAGTCCTTATAGTCCTCTGTCTGTGTCCTGCCCTGACAAAGAATGTTAATGAAACAATGAAACTTCAGAAGATTGTGGTCTGGGTGATTTCCTGAACTCTTAGAATTGAACAACTTGTGGACAAATATAAATTCAGCCTTCAAATAAGCAATGAATTCCATTGCTTAGCAGAAGTTCTCCGTTCTTATAACAGATGAGTGGTATTTTTCTCAGAGAGTGACTTCCTTAGTAGAATTTTTATCCAGCGATACATGCAAACTCCTAGGACAACAGTTCTAACATTCTACATTTTAAATGAGATTAATACATATTAAGGGTGGTGTTATTCAATATTAGGCCACTACTGCTGAAACAAATGTACTACCAGATAGTGGGAACTTTAGTCTAAAGGAGTCTTTATACCCATCAGAAAGACAAATGAGCATTTTAATCTCACAGGTAATAGAATGCTGCAATAAAATATTTTGAAGAAAGCATTGTAATCACTTTTTATTTCGCCTCACACACACGCACAAAGGCTTCTAGTAAAATCGTATTTCTTAAATCATGAACACTACGCTGATTTTTCTGATATTCTATGTAATATACACTGCAGGTTTTCCTCAGTTATTTTCTGCTTTTTTTAAGTACACATTACTTGGAAAAGAACCCTGACTTTTCATGTATGGATTCCCTTATTATTTTCTTGTGGGTTTGTTGGTTTGGGGTTTTTTTCCCCCTCTATATCTTAATATAGTTACTCTGGTTCATGTAACAGTGATCTACATTATACTTTTTCCCTGATCAGGTAAATTTATTGAATTCTTCAGCTTTTTCTGCACTCTTACTAATGTTTTGAGATTTCCATTTTCATTTGCTAACAAGCCAAACCACTATCAGAATTTTTCTATTCCCTGAATGTTTTTAAAAAAATCTTTTTATTGTCCTCACATTTGGATACATTTATACATTTCCGGTACCTTTTCCATGTTAATTCTTATTTGTTTAAATAAATATTCACTTTTAATTTCTTTTTTCACTTACTGCCTGTAGGGCATTTTTTTATTCACTTTAGAAGCTTCTTTGTGGAGAGTAAAACAGTTTTTATCCATTCCCAATTTTCATTTCTAATTTTCATTTACAGATACATGATAAAATTCTGTCTCCTAACCAATTTAGCATGTAAATGTTTTCATCTTTGTGAAATGTATCTTTGAAGAGGAACTGTTACATTTTACAAGTTTGGTTTTGACTGTGTTTATACATTCTGTCTGTATCAAAAATATTTTTTTCCTTCCTTATCTGCCAGTATTAGGGTTTAATAGAGAATTCCTTCATCTTGTACACCTTTTGAGCCAGGAAATTGTCCTTGGTAATGTTTTGGTATTTGATATAAAACACATATATACGTGCTATGTAGGGATTAGCAGCATGAAATGTAGCTTACTAGGATTAACTACCACGTGTTTCAGCTTTCTCTCAGCACATCATAAATAGGAGCCAATCATTTTGTATTCTTCTGTGATTTGGTCATCCAAAGTAGAAACCGTCTCATCCTTTAGCTGATGCAATGTTGATCCATAAGCATTCAAGCTTATTTCCTTTGGTGTTTGATCAATGTGACATAGGTTATGCTATTCCTGATGCAAAGTGCCAGTATTCTTCTCCCCAGTCGTTCTTCCTTAATAATGATTAATGTTTCAGTTGATATTTTAATATTACATTCACCCAAACCTTCTGATCAGTTTCAGTATGTTTAACAAACCCTTAAGAGAATTTTTTTTCCCTTGTTTTTTTCATTCTAGTTTAGTCTTCCTTTGCCTGGTGTACAATGCTTCACGTCCTTTTCTGTTTCCATCGCCACAGATACCACTTCCTCCCCTTGCCCTGAGTAGTTAGAAGTTTTCTTTCTGGTTTCCTTTTCTATCTCTCCATCTGTTTTTCCATTTGTCTGTTTCATTGCTTCCCTCAGTCCATAACATGGATGCTTTCTGAATCTTGTCCAGAGAATAATGTTATGAAATTGAAAATAATAATGCACTGACAACTTCCAAAAATTTAAGATCACCTCCAGCCAAGTGTTCACTTTGTAGACCTACAAAATTCCTTTGAGCCAAGAGAAATGCCAAAAACTCAACAACAACAACAAAAAATAGTTGACTTTTATATATGTTACAGAAAGTGCTTTGGCTTTCTCTACATTGCTGTTAGAAACACATTGCCAAAAGCATGCTTTCTTCAGGCCATACTATCCTCATCTCTAACCACTGCTAAAGAAGAGACTCTAAAAAGTGTGTGCTGTGGATGATTACCTGTTCTCTGTAACACGTCCTTTTTACCTTTCTGTCAGACTTCTCTATGTACCTTAGGCCTTGGTCAAGTTAGAAACCATCTTAGTAAAAGCTGTGATAAACCAAAGTTGAGTAACAGCTAGTTTTGTTCCCATTATGAACAGTACCCCTTATTGAAGCTGCTTTGCCAAAATAAATCTTAGTGTAAGTTACATTCATAATCCTCCTAAATACTACTTTTCACTATGAATTACATTTTGCTCTCAGTGGCATAAGCTACAGTGGTTTTATGCCATTATAGGTCTAAAATCAGCTTTCTGCGATGTGCACTCCATACTTGACACTTGAAGTGCAATTGTAAATCACCCTGTTTGAATGGCAGCTCACAGTGACACTGAAGTTATTGTCTTCATCTCCATTAATTTCAGGGACAGAGTGGGTGGATCCAGAAGACCCAACAGTCATTGCAGAGACAGAGCTACTAGGGGCTGCAGCATCAATTGAGGCTGCAGCAAAGAAGTTAGAGCAGCTGAAACCAAGAGCCAAGCCAAAGGTGAGTGTCCATCCCCATTGTTTCTTTGAAGTTAATAAAGCAGAAGAGGCATATAGCCCATATATTGATGTATACTTTGTTACTGTCCATGATAATGGCATAAACAATCAAACCTTGTATCAGTTTAAGTGCCACTAGACATTGAGCTGGATGGGATTTAGTCCTGAAGGAAAAGAGTAAAAAGGTGTTTTTCAGGGAGTCAGTAAAGCACCAGCCATGAGTAAGCTAAGTAAGAAAAGCCGAACGTTAGAAATGCTCCTAAGAGTTACAATATCAGTACTGTTGATTATTTACTTCTCTGTTTCCAAACCCATTTTACTGATGTGAAAAGTCATTCTCACTTGCTTTCCTTTGAAGACCTTTGTTCTCATCTGAATGTGTGTAGTATAGCAGGAGAAAGCAGCAGCAACACAGAAGGGATTCAGCAGAATGAGAAAGACCCTTGGGATTTTCTAAGATTAAAACCATAGCACTTTATGCCTTGCTAAAAGAGTAGCTACTTCAGTATCAAATCAGCTATGTGGTATGACCATTTCTATTTAATTTTCCTGAAGGAAAGTAAATTACAGTTCATTATGAAAGCAAGTAGTGTGGCGTGTTGCCAAGTAATTTCAAACACGTCTCTGAATTTATTATATAAAATTAAGCCAACTATTTTCATGCGTGGTACAGAGGGAATATACAAAACTGCTGTTACTTACAGTTGTATGCAAAGCTCACCACACTGGATCACAGAGAATTGCTACCTTTTACCTGGTGTGGAATAACAGGCAGGTTTTAGGAGAAATTACCATGTTGCCTAGAATTGCATCTCTTTAAAATGAAAATCATGCTTTAGCAATGTAATGACTTCAGAAAAGGACTATGTATCTATTTCCCTGTTTATGCTGCTTTGTAGGTGCAAAACTGTTTTCTAAGTAAAGCTAGTAGGAAGTCTTTCTAAAAAGCAGGGCCTCAAGAACATTCAGTGTTGGATGATTGTTTTCGGTGCAGGGTGGCATTTTGTCGTTCAGGAACATCAGATGGAATAGTTCTTGGTAGCTTCACTCTTTGAGGACTTTGTGCACCCCCACCCACCCACTCCCCCTGCTTAGTGATGCAAATAAATTAGCTCATGAGAAAGAAATGCTTTGTCCTGCATTTTTTAACAAGTACATCCATTTTGTTTATGAAGAAAAATGGTCCTTTATAATGAGATTCTACAGAGCAGTGGACACAGGCGGAGTCTGAGGAGAGGAAGAGTCCTCCATCACCTTTTCTATACAATCATTGCACAATAGCATATGTGTGTTGCCTAGTAACCATGGAGCAGTTTCCTTCCAACATCTAAGCCACTCCAGGGTCATTGTAATTTCCCAGTGAATACAGATCTCACACCTGCTCCTCATTTAACATGTTAATTTGAGTATCCAGTATGCCTGCGATTTATCAGTCTGTTTTATTTGTCATTTTCTGAAACTAAAATTCATATCCAACTGTTTGTTTAATTTGGGATTTAATCAGTCTTTCCATCCTTCTTTAGATGTTTAATCCCTTTCACAACAGGGATTGTAATACACATCAAAGGTACTAGAAAGATCACAGAGTGGCTCAAATACTGTTTTCTGCTGAAGACTTGTAGCTTGTATCCTTCCAGAGTAGGAATCCCTGCTTTGAACAGGCTCTGTCTTTCTGATGCTCGTCTTTGACAACATTGTAGTGTTGTAGTGTGAATGCCTAGACTAGGTAAGGCAGTTGATGCAACTGATTTTTCTTATGCTTAGTCTAACAAATGCAGGAATAGTAGCTGTCTTCTACAGTGGAACAGAGTGCTGGTCCAGCTAGACCAATGTCCTGCTTCGGTTAACAGTAATCTTTATCGAGTGAACTTGCAGACGAGTCCTTAGCTGGCAATTTTAGAATAATCTCTCTGCAGGAAATCCATCATCTTCATTATTATTAATTGGTGGCTGATCATTTTTGGGTAAGCTTATTTATTGGGGCAGGGAGTGGGAGTCATTTGATTTAGACTTGAACTTTTCATCTTTGTGTGGTTCACTTTGTCTAATACCTCTAAAGGAAAAAATCAACAGTTCAAGGTAGGGGTTTTCCTCATTTGTTCCACCACTTTGGAATTTTTTTCATTCTTCTTTTTCTTGTTTTCATATTTTTGCACCTATCATACCCCCTTGATGTCTTGATTACTCTAACCAATAGCATGAGATGTCTTCATTTTCCAATACTGGGAATCGTCTTATCCCAGAGAACAATCTCTAATAAGACACAGACCTGCTAACTGCTGCCTATGTTTTATTGTATGATGCATATTCTCTTTGCTTTAAATCGTGGTCATTTGGCTGCTGGTGAATGTGCTCCTGAAATGCTGAGTCCGTTAGTCCACTGCCCCATTGGTATCCTGTTAATATCTGTCTTTCTTCTGAGCTTATATCTTGCAAACACTTTGAGGACTCTTCTAAGTAGATGCTGTTACTCCTCATAACACAACACTTCAGTGTATTGTCACTGCAATGTTCAAGGTGGGGTGTGATCTTAATAGGGCAGAGATCCTTATTGTTTATTAAGCAACTTTTGGCTGTCATATGTCCTTTAAATACAATTGTTTGTCCCAAGTGTGGACTCTTTCTCTGTTTTCCATTTTTGGAGGGTCAAGTGTCTTGCAGTGCAGCTACATATTCCTGTTGTTATGCAAATATGCCACTGGCTGCAAAATAACAATCTCCCAAAATTAGTAATTTCTTTGAAGAAAACCATTTTGTCTGATAAAAGCTACATGCTTCACTAATACTGGAAAAAGAACACTTTTATGGAAAAAGGTGTGGTAGGTGAGATACAACAGCAGAGAGCATTGCTGTACCTACCCTATTCTGTTGGTATGCTCTTCATGCTTTCCTGCAGGCTTATACCTTCAAACACAAGTGTCTTTAGTAGTCAATAAGAGTTTCCTGCTGTTAGCTTTCAGCAGCTTGTCCTTTTTTTTTCCCAAGATGAATCAAACCTGGATGCCTTTTTCTGCAGGACTCTGTGTGATATGTTTGATATATTAGGTTGTTATTTAATCCAACTATATATCAAACATATTCCTACAGTGTCCTGCCCAGTCTCCGGGGGTTTTAACATAGTAGAAGGCCATATGAAGTACATTCACTCACAAGCAGGTTTAGAAGACTTCTTGCAGGCTCCTAATCTGATTAAAAATACATACATGAAGGAATCCTTTATCAGCAGAGTTGCTGTTGGAGGAACTTCTAAGTTGTACAGGGCCTTTTATGACCGTGAGCAGCAGCTGTGCCAGGAACTGACTTTCACTGAAATTGGTATTGTGTTTTCTATGGCTCAGTGCAGTAACTTACCCATACTGGTTTTCTCTTCATGAAATAGAAGATGAGAGCTGTTTCAAAATAAAATGGCTTGTCTTTTGTAATTTTTTTCTACTGTTTAGCAATGAGATAGGGGGCTCATTTGTTCTCTTATTAACCCTGACTTCATTTATGCTACCTCTAATAATGGAGATGCTATAGAATACTAGTTAAAATACAGTACAAAACCATCTCAAATTATATTTTTTTTAATGGCACAGTCAATGTTTTCAGGATATTTCATGCAGACTTTGTAGCTAGCCTAATAATTTTGGTGTGTCTGTTCTGGTGACTTCATTTTCCAGTCCATTTATACCTGTACATAGTCAATAACAGCTTATTAGTTTAAGCTTTTGGAAAAAGAGATGCTGATCTTCGGGGGGGCTGCTTGAGGAAGAAGCAGCTAATCACTTGTCTCATAGATCTGGTTTTCTAAAGAAACCCAGGGAGTCCTTTAAAGTAAATAAAATCTTACAAGGTCAATTTTTCTGCCATGTATCACATCATTGCTCCTACCTTGGTTTGTGAAGGCTGTGAATTGACACATACTGTGAGGCTACTGTTGATGAGTGTGAACTTAAGACAATTCAGGACACACTCTTTAATAATGGGAATAGGTAGAAGAACTTCTCTTGTAGGGCATTTTGCTGTGTTCAGTCTTGGACTGCTACATATCCTTATTGCTAAGGAATGCTCTGCGGAGTACAGGCAGGTAAAACACCCACAGTGCTGACTGAGCCGTGTGCCTTCTTCCCCATTTCAAACATGAGTATCCAGCTCGTAGATGACAGGAAATGTAGGATTTGGAAGTTAGAGAAATTCGTGGTGTGATTTCTTCACCCCACACCCCAAATTTCAGTAGAACTGGAAAGAAATCAATTTCTTACACAGGGCGGGGGAAATCTGTTATCAGGTGAGATACTAAGGTTTAGCTATCTGTTTACCCTGCTGCTCCACAGTGGAATTTAATGCAGCCATTGTACAATAGCCTTCTCAGTAATGAAAGGTTTGATTTCTCTGCATTCCCATATTTAGTCCGCTCACTATGCTGAACTGAGTTCAAACAACTACTGCTTTTTAGCCTCGTTTTGGTGGCTGGTTTTTCACAAATTGAATACCTAATTGGATTCCTAATGGATCAGAGTATGGCCATGGGCATTTCATTAAACTTTATGAAAGAATGACCCCTCCTTTATAACAAATAAGCAGATACTGAAATGCTCAGTCACTTAAGTTTGGATTCCTGACAATGCCAACATATAAAGAATAATACACATAATATATTTTGTTATGTCAGAAATGAAAATTTTAAAACTCTCAGTAACAGGGAGCCTTGGACAAAAGGGTACATGCAATAATAGTCGGTTAAAAGTAAAAATGTGACAAGTCTGTCACATTTACTATCATCCAGTGGTACTTCTGTTGATATTTCAGTTTAAGTCTTTAGTCAACTTCAAAGTCAACAGTGCATCTATCTTACTAATGAAAAGAGATGTGATAGTGACTATTCTGAATTCCATTTAGTCACTGGTTTTGTGATGTTGTGATTGAAGTAAGAGTTTTATAACTGAGATTTGAGGCCTGTTGCATAAATTCAGGACCACTGTGATTACCACTTAGATAAAATAATGGTAATGATGTTACATTGCAAGCATTTTCAAAAATTCTCCTGCAACATGACTTGCTGACTTCACAAAGCAGAAAAAAGAAGACGTATGCTTCAGTTGATGGGATTAGCCCAGTAGCAAGGCAAGACAAATAGTTTTCCTTGAATTAGGTGGCTGGCAACTTCATCTACACATCAGTGTTCATTTTCAGATCATTCCGTTTTTCTGGGGTCTATGGATGCTACAGTTTCGTCTCCTGAACTTCTAGTCATGTGGCAGTTACGTGAAGTGCTGTAGGACTGAGCACTGCTTGATGTGCCATTTTGTAATGATTTGTAATTACTCACAATTATCTTTTATTATTTTATAATTCACTGCTATTTCACCAGATTGCAGTAACAGAACTAAAGCTGACTTAAATGTGCTTAGACTTGCAAATGAAGTGCCCAGTTTTCTAACTCAAAGTCCACTTAGCTGGTGTTCCTGAATTTTAGTTATTTGACACAAGAATGCTGTGGTTGGATAAGCTGGACAAAACCTGTATTTCAAAAGCCTAATTTCTCACAAGGTAATCTGTTCTGGTATTGTATCCACGAGGCCTACTGGTCATACTGCATTGGATTCTGGTAGGCTTGTGATGTGATCACAGACAAAATAGATCCTGTTGGTTTATTTTGTATTTAAAAAAAAAAAAAAAATATCGCCCAGGCCTGGTTCTGTTTAAAATAATAATAACCATTTATCTTTATTTTGTTAACTGTTCAGAAGCTAGAAGCATGCTTAAATGGATAAATGTTTTCAGTATTTGTTTAAATAATTAGAAAGTCAGGGAAGTTGGTATTTTATGGAAAAATAGTTTTGCATTTTGGATAGCAAGAAACCTCATTAGGAATGGCTGATCTCTCTACTTGCACATGCTTGTTGAAATACATGTTTGGATGACTCAAGTGTTCCAGACAGACCTTTGGAACTCCTTGTCTCCAAGATGACTAAACTGGACTGCTTCACAATGCTGCTCTCTGTGAAATGACAGCGTTTATCAAAAGCTGTTAAATCTGTGCACTTGCTTGGTATCTACAGTACATTTCTTAGTACAGGTGAATGAGACAATATACAGTTGTCACTGTTCTTTTCTAATGTTCTAAGTCTTTAATGCTCTACCTAGTTTAGCAATTCTGGAAGCCAGTATTACAGCACTACAAAGTTAATCTTGATATGGAAAAACAAGCACTTCTTTTCTGACTTGCACTTTTCTGAGTGTAGTTCTGAGTAGCCCTGTTGATGGTAATGTATTAGAAAGTTGAAAGCAATTCTTTAAGTATCATGTTTGATACTCAATTTCACATGTGGGCAGCCACAAGGGCATCTTAATATTTACATTCACTTATGTTGACTCCCAGTTTTGGTCCACATGAAACTCCTTTGCAAAAAATGATGTTGTCAGTCTTACTGAATTTACTGATGTGCACCAAAATCTTCTTGTCTCACGTTGTGTATGTCCTTGATCTTGAAAATAAAACTGCTTTCAGGTGAATAATGTGTGACATTGTTCTTTCTTGGTTATAGCAAGCAGATGAGACTCTGGATTTCGAAGAACAGATCCTGGAAGCAGCTAAATCCATTGCAGCTGCTACCAGTGCCCTCGTGAAGTCAGCTTCAGCAGCCCAGAGAGAACTGGTGGCACAGGGAAAGGTGGGTAAACAGGACAAGTAGCAACATAAGGTGGGGGAAAGCATCAAAATTGAATCTAGTCTCTTAACTGTTACTGTTATGACAGCAGGAAGGGAGCTTGGGAATGACTAATGAAAATGTAAATCTTTTCATTGCTCATCACAATACATGGCCCAGGCCTGGTTCTGTTTAAAATCCACAACTGTGTTTGTTTAAACCTCGCAAGTGTTGTAATCAAGTGTTTGGCTCTTTAGATGTTTCAGCCGTGGGGAGTTTTTGCGTTGTGGGTTCTTTTTTTTTTATTTTGTGAAGATCTATGATTCAAGCTAGTAATGCCTAGTCCCACAAGACGGCTTGGGGATCTAAAACCAAATGTGACAGTATACAAAACCTCTCTCGACCGGAAAAGCGAAGAGCCTTACTAATTGTGCCCTCAGTGCTTTGCTTTGTGATTCAATGAGGACACAGGCCTGCATGCAAATACAGTACGTTTACGTGGACATGCTTGTAAATATTGTTGGGATCAATGGAAAGAGTGCTTATAACATGTGTTGTCCTTTTGGTCTGGTCAGGAATGAGAGCTTTCTAATCCATTTCATATCCATCACTGGAGGGGGGTCGTTCCCAGTTAATATACTTCAAAACTTCAAATCTGAACATCAAACAGATATGTTGCCTGTGAGAACAATTTGTTATAGGATCATTGTTGTTATATAGTTATGGTTTCCAGTTTAACCTAATGCTTTATTCTGAGCAGACTGTGTCATGGATCCTGTCACAAAAGCGCTATGCTGTCTGCTTCAGCTAGGATTCCTGGGGAGCTTGTGCTTTTAGTTCCAGCAGGAGAACAGAGCACTTGTTGCAGAACAGCAGTGATACAACTGTTAGAAAAGACCCACCATAAGCTGTAGCTATGGAACTTATCAGAAATGCATAAACCAGCATAATATTAATACCCACTGAAATCTGGATGTGAAGACAGTCCAAAAAATGAGATGTTTTTTTACTTACCCACTTCACTTAGATTATTGTGCACTTTGCTTTTATGTGATAAGGCCTGTTCTTATTTAGTTTCATATGTCACACAGCTTGCTTTGCTTTCCTCACCACCACCACCACTGTAAAGTTACACAGAATAATACGGGATGTATTTCTATCCTTGTATCAGTCCTGAATCTCCCTCAGGTAGTTTTGGCTTCTCTGCTCCCACAGATACATTTCTCTTTGTGCCTTTTAGATTGAGGCTAATTGCTTCCATCCTATTCCATCCAAGGTCAGATAATAGCTAAAACCACTTTGATCTGTCTGTCTGAGGAAAGCTGCAGCTTGCTGTACTAATAGAAGCATACCTGTCAAATGCAGTGCCATATCAGCAGGTCTGTTCAGCCTGGCTTTTCAGTTACACAGAAGTGTCACTGTAGCTATGAGAGAACACATCTTCTGTTTATGTTCATGCTACACATCAGGATTCGATTCCAATCTTTGGAATCCTCATTATGCACAAATACCTGTTTCCATTTCTTTTCAAATACAAGTTTCTGGATCATGTTTACATTTCACATCTTCCAGCTTCTCTCCCAAAAGCTCCCAAACCCAGGCAGTTTGGGGGTAGGGAGCTGGCAACCAACAGTAGAATTATGTTTCATTACTTTCATCTAATGTGGGAAGAAAACTGTCTCCTGGTTGGTGCTGGTGCTGCTGATGCCATGAACACTTCAGTGGATGAGCCATGCAGAAAAATGGGCTGTTTTCCTGAAATGCCATTTTTAGGCGTGAAGGCAATTAGGGGGCTTCCCTGTGGAGCTTTCTGTTTTGTACCTTCTCATATGTTGTGGTTTAACCTCGAGTAGCAATAAAGT
>NW_010269913.1:0-30911 GCF_000690775.1 Eurypyga helias
CCAGCCCCGAGCGGCTCTGCGGGCCGCGGGCACCGCTGCGGGCGCTTGGCTCCCTTCGCCCCGCTCCTCTGCGCTTCCCAGACAAGGTGTGCCAGCTAGCCCTGGCTGCCGTGGGAACTTTCCCATTCCCAGAGGTCCTCCAGCAAAACCAGAGAAAATCACTCCCTTTTCTTAGAAAATCATCCTTTTGAACACCGCTGTCAGGGGAAGAGTATTTTCTCACCCCGATTTTTAAACTGAGGCAGGAGCGAACCCAGATCCTTCGAGGGACACAGGGCAAAGCTGTTCCCACCCAAGGTGCAGGCAACTGATCTGTGTTTAATGGCCCTGATACCTCTCAGCCAGGGATTTTTTTTGCTTAGTCTTGGGCTTGGCAGCTGGTTGTTTCTCAGGAGCAATGTAAGCAGAGACTCATGTTCGGTCTTTATCCTGAAGTGCTGGTTAATTTGAATTCTGCACCTTTGGAGGATGACTCTTGCTGCTTTCTTTTCTCTTTGGCCCATTTGCAGCTTAGTTAATAAACTACGTCAGCTCTAGGCAGGAAACCCGCTCTTTCTTTAAAAAAAAGTATATCTGCATCACGTTAATATGTTTTGATAAGCGCAATATGTTTTGAGGACACCCAAAGTTATTTCTTGGGGTGATTCCCATGCCATTTAGGCTACATTTTCACATGGACGTGTCTCCTCCTTGGGCTGTATTGACTATAGATTTTGGTGTGAAAACACAGCAGCAAAACAGACCCTCTTGGTTAGTGCAGGTGACTGTGGGGAAACAACCTGCCATGAGATTTGTGTCTTAGGTAATAGTATCGCTCTGATCTTGGCATGGCTGACGTCTTCGGTCTCTGAACTTTCAGCATGGAAATCACTGGATATTTGCATACAGTGTTTCTCTAGGGAGGGCCCATAGTGAACAAATTGCCCTTTTTGGGGTATCTTGTGAAGTTTATAGAATGTAAGGAATACCACAATAATGTTGAATATCATTTACTACACAAGTTGCTGTAATTCCACCCTGCAGTGTATCTGATGGTGAACAGGGCACCTTTGCAAGTTTACTCCCCGAAAGTTATTTTGAAAATTAAATTAATTTTGAATTAGTTAAAATTAACACTCTGGCAATATGAAGAAGTAGATATAAATACATTGCGGTGTGACTTTACTTTCTGCTTATGTAATCTTCCTGCTATGCCTACACATACATCAGAATACAGGATTTGCTCTGTAGGCTCGTGTAGTCATTTCTCCTAGACAAGAACTGCCTCTTGCCTGACTGTCACAGAAATCCCAGACCATTTCCCTTCGAGATCTTTGGTGGCAGCCTGTCATTTGCACTGCCATACTGGTTTCGCCTTGTTTCTTCCTGACTCAACCGTTCATGGGTTCAGTTTTAGTGCTCTGCAGTGCCCGGTGCACAGGGCTTTCATGCCTGTCCTCACAGCGCTGTCACCTCGCTGCTCCAGGGAAGGGACCGCGGCTGATGCCTCACGCTCGGGGCTCGGTGACAGTGCAGCTCACGCAGGAGTTCTCATCCCGGTGATTTGCTGGCCCATGTGTTTGTGTAGCTGTGCAGTGAAACGGACCAGGGAAGGAATTCATTACAAACCATCTAGGAGAAAGTAACAAAAAAGAGGGGTTTAACTGCACTAGTTTCTTGGTTTTGTTCTGTGCACGGATGTTTGTGAGGGTCAGGATGGGGTAGGAGAAATAGGTTGTGTGACGGCTTAGACTGGTACTGCTGTCAAGAAGTTATTCCTAAGTAAATCTCCTTTGCACAAGATTTGTTCATGAGATTTTGTGGCATCAGCTGTAGGCCCAGTCCACTGGTCATACCTCAGCCTTCCTGCTTCTTCCACGCACACACGTGACCCAACATGTAGTCCTGCTTCACTTTAATATCTACCTGCAGTCTATAGCTGAAAAAACCCCAAACCCTTTTCTACTACTCCAGCAGGGCTTGATTTCACCTGTCTGGAAAGCAATACAGGGAAAGGAGGTGAATGCTTGTCTTCACAGTCCTGGCCCTCTGAATGCTTACACACAGCATATCTTGCTTCCCTTTATATCCACTCCTACCAAGACACACTGGCACTGCGAATTTTTCTTGGGCAGAAAAGAGTCCTGGCCTAGAATTAGCAGAGATCACTAGTACTAGGGGATGTGGCCTAGGCTGTCTGTCTTTGCTCATGCAGAACATGGGCGAAGATTAACTTAGCCTCTTTCTCCCCCAAAAGCACATACAGGACCCAGTATCCCACAGTTATTTTAAATCCAAGGCATCTGAGAGAGTGGTTTCTTCTGTCCACTTTGGAATAGGTTGTTCTGGGAAACCAATGGAGAGTCAAGTGCAGGCAAAGTCCTGAAATTATGAGAAGGAAGCCACCCTCCCTCAGAAGTCAAACAAAGCCTTTCTAGTTACAGTGGAATTCCTTCTTGTTCACATTTTAAATCAAAAATATCTGTATCTAAACAGTGTAGCCTCACCAGAAAATGGCTACAGGCCACTTAGCTTTTTCTGGTCTGCCTCCAAATCAGCCTATCTGGACATCTACCCTGGTGTTGGTAAAGCTTGGTGGGGTACAAGATAGGACAACCACTAGAGAAAAACCTTAAATAAAGAAGAACACGCCCAAGTCCCTCCAAACAGCCCTAGGCATCTTCTTTTGCCCAGCAGGTGATTTCAGAGTCAAAACTCCTGGGATTGATCCTGTCTGTGGTCAAGAATGTTTTTGTATAGTCTGTACGGAGAGGAGGGTCCTACAGACTTGCACCAGGGACGGGGCAGGTGAGCAGCAGCAGTTTCTCCATCCCTCATCACCCCAAAACAGTGTCCTGGGGGCCCTGGCTGGAGGGGTATCAAGGTCTCAGTAATCTCCATTCCAGGAACCACTCCGCCTTCCCCTTCAGGATCCCTGAGGGCCTGGAGGCGGTGGCAGGTTTGAGCCATGCAATGAAGAAAATGTCATGCTATTTTTGTATTTGTAACCCCAGCAACTGTCCCTCTTTGACCTAATGTGCTCATCTGGAGAATACCAAAGAGGAACTGGGATTTGTTTTGCCATGTGGGTGGCATCTTGACCATAGTGATGGTTAATGTGATGGTTAATGTTAACCCTCCCCCTCAGCCACGAGTGCTGTTCTTGGCAGGGAAGGATTTGTTTTGAGGGGTACCTGTTGCACCTCCATACTACCTGGCACATTTGGGGCCAATGGGGTCAGTAGGAGAGGCACGGCCACCAGCCTGCAACTAGTGCTGCCCACTGACACATGGCCTGGCAGACTGGACCAGCCAGCGCTGCCTGGCTGAGGTGAAGGGTGGGTCCCAAGGGTACAGGACATAATGGGGTCCCAGAAGAATGTATCTCGGTGTCTTGGACAAAGCTTTTTGCAGAGGTGTCCCTGCAGTCCTGGTTTTCTGGAGCATCATCATTCAATCTCTTTACCTAAATGATATTTTCTTATCTAATGTTATAAGAACCCACATTCACTTGGACTGCCATTTCTGTGATTACATAGGTAGCCATTAACTTTATTTTCCTGTGTATGGCTACAAAGGTTGCAGGATAAATTCCTGGCCCCATTACTTACACAGGTAATACAGGATTTGCCAGTAATTTCCCTTGACAGGATGGTTCACAGAATGCATGCTTCTTTATTTTTATTTCTAATGCCTAAAATGCCATTGAAATTTTGGAAAAGACCTTCTAAATGCTTGGACAGATTTTCTCAATGCCACTGACTGTTGCAACATCATTTCCTCATCACTGCAAGTGTTGTGGCTTAGTCTGGGTTTGTCTCTCTGATCCTCTCCTAATACAACTGTGTAATTCTCCATTTATGTTCATAAATAAAAAAAAAAAAGCAACTTCTTTCTCTTGTATGTTCAGGAACAAAAATTATTTTTATCAGCTATTTTCTGTGCTTTATTTCCCGCTGGCTCATTCCTTGTACATGCTGCCTCACTCTGGTGGTGTGCTCTCTTTTCTATTTACGAGCTGTGAGGTCATTGAAGCATGGTCAAAACCAGACTTGGTTGAACAACGTCTGTCTGAGACTGTGAGTATCCTACCTTCATTTGGTCAAAAATTGCTGTGAATTATCAGATATTTCCTGTTTGCTTAGGGCTTCAGTTTTCTATACCCTATTGTTAAGGTCATTTATGGTGTGACTTTGCTTCCCTGAGTAGATAGAAAACTCCTGTAGCAGAGAAACAAGGGATTGGAACACTGCCTGCAGGATTTTAGTCCTTGCTAAGTGGTGTTCCAACATCAGCACAAGCATCTTCATACAGAGCCAATTGTTTTAGAGAAACCATCAGGCAAATGCCAGAGTTTACTGCTATCACTGACAAGACAGGTGTTTTTTTCTTGGCTAAAGTTTTCTCTCTGACTCCTTTGATGACTTTCTGATTTCCACTGAAATTAATGCTTCTAGTTTAATAACTTCCAGCACATGGTTTGTATGATGATCTTGGGTTTGCCAGGGATTTCTGCTGGAGCTACTGATATCACTAATATTCATATTACCATGTTAAATAGTATATAAAACATTAGCTGCACATATCTTAATTTGAAATTCATAAACTTTTTATGGAGAAAATTAATGTTATTCTCTTAATGTGGATTACAGATTATGACTATGTCTAGTCTGGGGGACCTAGGGGCCTGTTTGTGTTCCTGATCTGGGTTGGCAGCCAAAGCCACATCCTGACTGTTTAACAGGGTGGGACTTAGTGATGGACCAGCATCTGCCCATAGCCTCCTCTATATGATGCTAGCAATGTGTCCTAGACAGGAGTTTGTGGCACAGAGGAGAGATGGGCAATCAAGCTGCAAGGTAGAGTGTGAAAAGTCCAAGCGAGTGCATAGGTACAGCCTTGGCTCTAAGTTGCCATTTCTGAACTTCTAAGATATCACATAGTTGAAATTAAAAGCAGAGAATTGTAAACTGTATCATGTAGCATAAAAATTTAACAATGAGATGAATAAAAAACCCTGCAAATAGATAAGTTTAAAATGTCCAAAGCCTTTCTAATGTTTATTTTCATTTTTAATGCTTTGAGGAGACAGTGCTGCATCACAGGATCTCAATGAACTATGCATGACTATTTCAAGAGGAAGCTATTTTTTACAGATGACATTAATGCTCATAGATACAGTCTAGTGCCTTCAATGTATATAAAACGGCTGAGGAACCTGATCTGAAGAAAGCAATCGGTTTGATAACCAGGTTTCAATTTTATTCATAACATGACCATATAAGACTTTTTCTCTCAGTCATGCTAGAAAACCCATTTCTTAACCCATTCTCAATTACTAAAATTTTGTCTCCAACATTAATAGAGATCATGCCAAAATTTTTTCTTAGAAGTACTGAGGAATTGAGAATGCAGCTGTTCTCTATAGGAAATAATTCTTCAAATGTATTTAATGTACAGCTTCTCTTTCCAAGTAGCTGGTATATTTGCTCATTTTGACTTCCCCACATCTGGACAATGTGGGGTACCACAAGATGCTGCACATTTTACTCTTGAAAAGATAGCTTTGTGAGCTTGCTTGACTTTTCCTTCAGGAAGTCCTGACAAAAGAGCAGCAACATAAGCTCTCCTGAGCAATGTGTAAAGTGATTGAAAATGCACTTCAAAATATCTGATTTTATTGTCTCGAGGTCATAGTATTTCACCTCAGAGGTACTTCTCCCTGCCTATATCTATATACTCTCTGATAATTTTTTAAAAGAGTATTTGTTCATACCTAAAGGTCTAGTTAAAATTTGAATCTACTTCTTGAGGTCTGACTTCGTGCTACTACTGGGCTAGCACTAAAGGTGAAAGCTCTAATCATGGAAGCAGTGTCATGGGAGTATAAATGTAGCCAGTCACTAGCAGGAATTTGGCTTGATCAGTCTGTGTTCACATGAAAGTCAGTAAATGATTGTTACCGTTCTCTTTTTCAAGGCTGTGGAAGTTTAGTGAAAATAGCCCAAATTGATACCACCTACACCTGAATTGGAAACCAGCCCAAATTGATACCACCTGAATCTGAACTGGAATCTGTAGTCAAAGATGCAGGCTTAATTTTTTCCTAAAGGTGTTCTATTTTAAAATATTTTCTATACTTTTGGTCTCTTCTGCTTTCAGAATGTCTGTAGGAAGATGTGCTGGCAGTACACTGTGGGGATGAACTGCAGAGGGGAAATGGGGGCTTAGCACTAGACTGTCACATGCTGCCCGGGAAGGTTTTGTGCTTGATCATATGGGTCTGAATGCAAATTTGTGGGTATTTGGTACCAGACCAAAAGAGCACTCAAACTGTATTGTTTAAAACTATGACAATTTAGACATAAGTTTTTTATTCCCCCTCAATTTCTATTTCGGTTGATACACTGCTTGCTAAACTTACTGTTCAGTGTCCCATAGCTGGTATTTGGAAACCTTGAGTTTATGGAACATGATTTCTCATGACATTCTCTGTATTTACTCCTTACTCATTGCTACAAACAGGTGAAATGCTGTTGCTTCATGTTTAAAATAATACATCTCTGTGTTCTAAGTGCTGTTCTCAGACTCTTATTAACAAGATTCTTTGAATGGATTTCTTCCTTTTCCAGGATGCATATAAGCTGTTTTAAACTAGGAAACACTGCTTATTATACAGGAAAAGTTACATGTGGGCATTTATTTGTGTCTTAGCAGATGAGAGGAAGATATTCCTCTGTCCCATCTATTTTTAAATTTTCAGAAGTTTTAGTCTCCTCACTGTGGGTCAAATGGCTCAATGCCATAGTGTTAATTTTGGAAGACTCCTAGCAACTGGCCTAGAAATCTGAAATCTTTAATCTGATATCACTTTGGATACCAAATGGTGTATTCAAAGGTATTCATATTAGTAGTAGGAGATGCATTTGAAAATGGAACTCTAATTGATAGATTGGGATTTGGGTTTGTCTTTAGGCTCCCTGGAGGAAACAGGCCGTATGTGTAGGCATGTACTGTGGGGTGGGCAAAGATGTGAAAACAGTAAATTTAGTAGGATTTTCTCATGAAGGGGCCTCTGAGCAAATTCATTTTAGCACCTGCGGAGAAAATGTGTTTTGTTTCTCTGGGGACAAACACACTGTGTAAAAGCTGCACTTCTGCTTTTCAGTTTTACTGTCATCTGTTCCAGATGCACACAGGAACACAAAATCTGCTCCTTCAGACAGACTAAGTATTTGATGTTAAACTGAAAGCGTTTGAGGTCAGATTGCCTTGGAGGCAGTGACCTGTGTTGAAGCCAACTGACAGCTACAGCGACTGAAGAATAGTGCTGCTGCTTGGTCTGCAAATCTTATCCCCTTCCAGCAGTCAGGAGTGACTGCAACAGAGATGCTCATAACTGGGCAGCTTTAATCTAGCTCTGATCCTAACCTGAGAAGGGAGGGTGAGGGGGCATGGGCCTTTTTCCAGGCTAGCAAGCCACTCTTGTTTCTGACTTCTTTACCCTGCTCTCCCTCTTCCTCATCTCTCGCTGCAACTACATTAAATCTTGGACATGTTTGCTCCCCTGCTCGTCCTCCTGCATGTGCATTTACCCCTTAGGGAACTCAAGAGGCCATAGTGGGAATACTTGGCAGAGTGGTTTGTTTGGCCCTGGTACCAGGAATGACACTTGCACAGGGCAGAGGAGAAACGTTTTGTGTCCTTCCTTTCTGGTGCCTGCTGACCATCAGTCAGAATTCAGACACAGGTAGTGAATGGTCTCAGTATGTTTTTGTCCCAGCTGACAAAATCGCAGAGTATACTACTCACACAGACAAAAGGTTGCAAAAGGTTTCAAATTTCAAAATGAAAGGGATGTCATAAAATGAGGTTATTTTTGTATGATACTGCTGATACCGTTTACGCATATCACGATGCCTTCTGTACCTGGAAAATGCTGAAAAGCCACTGCTTTCCTGCACTGGCCTGTAATCTACAGCCAAGGAAAATGGTTGGTGTATCTTTGGCACAGTTTGTTAATCTGCACTGCTTCACAGACCATAATAATTGCTGTCTGAGCATTTTCCTGTTCCTGCTTAGGAACAGGAAAAGTACGTTTGACGGTAGTCTCTTCTGTTTTCATATGTTCCGTCTTCTTAAGACTGCTTTCTTCTGTTTTTTGGATAACCGGAATTGCCTAACACTCTATTCTGGGAGTAGAAATGTCACCAAACAGAAGAAGTTCCAGAAGTCCTTCTCACCCAAAAATATAGTGTATTTGAAATACTACCTTCAGAAAAAAAGGGGGGGAAAAAAAAAAAAAGAGACAGGGAAGTGATCAAGGAAATGGGAAAATTTCTAAAGAAAGAAATTATCTTATTAATTAAAAAAGTAGCAAACTACCATTTGAAATAATAACATGATAACATTTTATGACCAAAGGTGCTATATGGCTGTGAGATGACATAAAGAGTTTAATGGAATACTCTCTTCTGTACAGACAAATTGCTCAGACTTGTAACTATAGCCATGAAATTTTTCTGTTGTCTAAGACTGCAAATTTTATGAATTGTTGCAAAGAATATGTTTACACAGTTGGTAACTTTAATTGCATTAAGACTACAAAAGTATGGCAGATAAATAGGAGTGCCACACTCTATCAGAGAGGGTTATTATTTTTTATGTATCCTATTTTTGCTGTAGTACAGCATTTAAAAGAGTTATTTCATAAGTCTGTGGTCATAAGAGCCTGCATTTTTCTACTCTCAGAGTATATTGGGAGAAAAAAATCTCTGCATTTAGTAGCAAGCATTGGGTTTCAGAATAACTGTTTCTACTTTTTTTGTCACCCCTTCAGATTTAAAATATAAAGGGAACTTGGGGAGAAGTGAAAGAAGAAAGAAAATTTCATAGAAGTCTATATGTAAAGAAATGCATCTATGTAAATTTGAATATTTATTTTATTGCAGTAACACATAGAAGTCTTATTTGTAAACAATTATCTCTTTTCATTATATGTTTTTCTAATAGAGAAGAGGAAGGTTGCTTCATTGAAGAAATCTAAATTTTTTGGGGATTAAAGAAAGTTTCTGGCTGGTAGTTTAGAAATTGCATATGTAGATGATAGTCTTAGAATCATAGAATCATAGAATCACTAGGTTGGAAAAGACCTTAGAGATCATCCAGTCCAACCGTATCTGTCCACCACTAAACCATATCTCTCAGCACCTCATCCACCCGTCTCTTAAACACAGCCAGGGATGGTGACTCCACCACCTCCCTGGGCAGCCTGTTCCAGTGTGTGATAACCCTTTCGGTGAAGAACTTCTTCCTTACGTCCAATCTAAACCTCCCCTGGCGCAGCTTGAGTCCATTCCCCCTCGTCCGATCAATTTCGTCTTAAGAAATTTTTAATTTCTGGACACTAGTGGATTTTACCAACATCTGCAGCATGGACTTGGGTACTTAAAACTCTGTGTTGTGGACATCTGCCTGGAGTTATGTTATACATTTGAAATTGCCCTGTTTGTTATTGCCACAATAATGTCAAACTAGGAATGCATCTATAAACAGATTGATGAGTGAAGACTAGATTGCTATGTACTATTTGTAATTTGAAACTGGTGACAAGCTACTTATTATTTGTATAACTTTTTCTATAAAGTGTTCATATTAGTTATCAAATAGGAAGACACTAGTGATACAGTAGAGTTTTACAGGGAAAAATTATTGATTTTTAATGTATCTCTTCCTTAAAGGTTGTGATTTCTTTCAAGCTTAAGCCTTCTTGAGGTTGGTTAACTTTCACCTTTTTGTTCACAGGAGGATTTCCCCTTTCATGGAAAAGACTTCTCAAAATATCCTGAGCTTTTAAAGAAATTACTGATTTCTATTATTATTCTTATTCCTGGTAGAACTGATACCACCAACACTTTCCTAAATCAAAGTTCACTATGTAAATGTATTTGTTCCAGCATGGTCCATTGGGGTTTTATACCAGCTCAGTGAGTGTCATGCTGTTCGTACACACGTAGGCAGAGGCACCCACCCACCCACAACTACGTGCCTGTTCTTTTCCTTAGGCACCTGATGCAGGATAATGTCACAAATGTCGTAAGAATTAGACCTTTGATCTGACCCAGGATTGCTTTACTTTAATTTAGCCAGCACTCAAGAATATTAGAGTAGAAAGAAATGCCGTAATAAAGGAGCAAAACTTTGAACTTGGTATAGGATAAATGCTAAACCTGCCCAGGTGTCTGCTGGAGCTACGCCATGGGGCTGTGTTGCAAAATGTTCATGGTGCATTGGTTGTGAATGATCAACACTTCAGATCTGTATTGAAAGTGGGGCTTTCCCAGAAACTGGTGTTCCATCCTCTGGACTCTGCAAGGTATGTGATAGGTATAGATATATACTGATAGGTTGGTTTTGACTTAGGCTGGTTCTGGAACATTTACATCTTTAATCCTGAAGAATTTATTCTCATTATTCATTGTGGTTAACAGGGGGTCTGATACTATACTCATCTTGATGCTGGTAAAGAAGGGTTTTTGGAAGGGTGTCATCTGCAAGGGCTCTCGTCTGTGATCTGAAATTGGCTACATTTGTCTTGTTATTCTTCAGTGTTTTCTTAGAGCTGTTCTTTAAAGCTAAACCCCAATAAAGTACCAATGCCATGGAGGTGTATCATACATTTCAAGTACATCTTTTGGGTAAAAGCTGAAATTGTTGAAATTTTGGATTTATCTGTAATTTTTAATATATAGCTTGAAAGGGATTAGCTAGCAGAGAGTACCTGTAAGACAGTAGATGTGAATCTTATTTCTATTGCTTTAAAAAGCCAAAATAATGATGGGAAATATTTGGCTGAGGAATTTTTTTCCAGTGTATTCAAATCTCTCTATCTGTGGGCTATGTGTGGACAAAACCCATCTAGTTATGAACAATTTCTTAATCATTTTGTGTGCCAGTAATCAAAATGGATTATAACTGATAGTTCATGCTGACATTTCAAGCAACGCAAACAATCATTTTACTTCTGTGATATTTAACTGTATTATCTATTCATTAAAGCAACAACATGGATATGTCTTCTATTCCCTTGTATTTTTTCATAATATTATTTCTTGAAGCCAGAGGAATGAGATAAGGTAATGATATATAAAGGTAATTAATTATATCAGCCAGATCGGGGATTTAGAAAAGAATCTGATTACATTTATGAAATGCATGGTAAGGCAAATTAACTGAAATGGTAAGATATTTTTAGGTTATCGTCTGTATTCTGAAAGCTTTGTAACATAATAAAGAGCCATGAAACTGGGCAGTGAGGAACTAAATAGGAGAAATGACAGACCTGTGGTAGCAGGTGTCTGGGGAAACTGAAGTGCCAGAATTGTGAAGAAGAAACTGAGACTTAATGCTCTGTCAAGGATATCATTGGAGAGCACCTAAAATGTGCAATGGCAGTGGGTGAAAGAGAATGGAAACCAGGAAAGCTAGTGTAAGAAATGTAAAATATGTAAAATCCCTTTTTCCCCCCCTCAGAACTCTTGACTATTAGGAACAGAAAGAGATTGTCAGACTGAAAAATCAGGCACGGCTTGTGGAAGACTAAAATAAAATATTTTTAAAAGAAGATGTGGGCACTACTGTTCCATTATCATTTTTAACAGCAGTCACAGCCCATGTTGAGTCAGTTTTGGGCGGGGAGACTGAACTGTCTCCCTACTCAGGAAAATGTCCCTTCATCCCTCTGTCCTCCAGAAGGTTGATAAAATAACCTGCAAGAGGTGGTCTGAGTAGTCCTAAGCTGTAATGTGCTGCAGGGAAGCTGCTTGTGCTGCTGCTACCGTGGCAAGGGATTGGCTGTCGTCTGGCCTTGAAAACACTTCACCTCCTCAATAAGCCAGAGCATATCTAAATTTTACTTCTAAGAATGGTAAACAAACATCAAGATTGTAAAGTCAAAGTGTGTTTATGCTGTGTGGTGGAGCATGGGGCCAGAGCTGGTGACCCTGAGCAATCTCTGGAACAAGACGTAGAGGAGCTGCACCTTGAGACAAGGCATTTCAGGTCACATGCAGCATCCGGTAGTGTAGCTTCCCTGCTTCTGGCTGCTGGGCAGCTCCTGTGCTTGGTGCTAGCTCCTCAGTCCCTATGCTGCACCCACCGCAAGTGTACAGATGCTCTGAAGGACTGAAAATTACAGAAGGCTAGCATGAGGTTGCCTGTGAATCTTAATTCTGTAAATATGTGCATTAAGATACACCTGTGTTCAGGTGGTTACAGATGATCGATCCAGAGATGCTCTCTGGTGCTCTGAATTGTGTGTTGGTGAGTGTTAATACCACCTGTCATGTAGATATGCACAAGTGCCGTTGTGCCAGTGTCCGTGGTGTTATGAAGGTCGTTCTACATTGCTCACATTGGTGTTGCTCTTGGAAAGGGAATTTATGAGGAAGGTGCTAGTAAAGAGGTATTTATTTGCATGCTGAATGCATTTTCTGCGTTTGTTTGGTACAAGTCTTTAAAATACATTTTTTGGCAAATTTATTGGTTCTGTAGGTTACCACCTGTAGCTCTGCTGGCTGATGGGTTTCAGGTCTTGAATTCTGTTGAACAGAAGGCTGCTGTGGCATTCCTACCAACTGCACTTCATCTTTTGCCAGGCCAGCTGTGCTGAACAGCCTCTCCTGAAGCTGTTTCAAGTGACTGGTTGCTAGAGCACCAACTGTCCGGTTTGCAGCTGCAGCAGGCCCTCCTGCTACAGTCCCCTAACTTCTTGTGCTGCTCATCTTGTAACTTCTCTACCCTGCTTGCCTAGCTGACCACATTTTTAAGCACTGCAGCTTTCATGGCTTAGTATCTTACCTCAACCATATACCTGTTCTCATTTCTGAATTCAAGAAAGTCTGAATGAAAGGGCTTAATTCTTCCCTTCATTATGTTAGAAGTACTCCACAGACCACCTGCCGTCACAGCACGAACACGTGAACTAATGAATGAAGCACTGCATGCTTCTACAAAGCAAAAAGTGGTTATGTGTTCACTCTTTTTCACAGAGGCTGGTCTAAAGTGAGAAGAATGAAAAGTCTCTCCTGCAGAGAGCATAACTATGTGTTGATAATGTGCTGTAAATTAAATATTGTATTTCTTTCAAAAACTGAGAGGACTCCAGTTTGGAGGCTTGGAGCAAAACGAACCAAGATGTTTGCTCTGTTTTCTGCCCAGTGTGTACTTGAGCTGGGACACGTGGATTTCTGCTAAAATGAGATTATAAATTAATGGTCCTTTACACTTCATTGCTTGAATGAGCCAGAAGTTAGTTTGTTCTGAATTTTGAGTCCCAGGTGCTGTACTTTCTGACTACCAATTATGATTTTTTGAAAGGGAAGAAAGACCAGTGAATCAAAACTACAACAACATCTTCTCTGTGGTCTGAGTACAGCCATGTAATAGAGAAAAGGAAAGCACATCAACATACAGGCTGGAGGAAGAAGATCCCGTCCAGACATATGATGACAGTGAAGAACCAGTTTGTTATTTGGACAACAGCTTCCATTTCTGGTTCTGCTTCTGGGTTTGTGTACAAACGTAAGCGGGTTTTTTGGGTCTGTGTCTTAAAAAGGTGACTTCTCACTCGTTTCTTTGATACTTGGTACCCAACTTGAGTTGCTCCGTGACTGGTATTGTATGGCTACTTAGGCTGGTCTAGAGTACTAACAAAGATAAATGAAAGATTTACTTTCACTAAAATTTAGTGAGATCAAGCTGACTGTTACATACCTGGCTCTCCCTACATGTGGATCAGCGTATGCTTTTTTCTCAGAGGCTGATCCACTCTTGCTCTTCAAAGAGGGTTAATAGACATCTAGTATTATTTAGCACTAGTCTGTCACACCATTATCAAAAAGAGTCTGTGATTTAGCTTGCTTAATATCCCTAAAAATGAGCAGTGTTTCCAATATTGAAGAAAAATGTCTATAATTTACTGTTAACCCTCTGCCCCCAAGTGGCATTCCATAGATGGTTGAGCATGGTAAGGTACCATAAAAGGAGATTGGCCAAAGTTGACTAATTTTAAATATTTCTAACTTAGAAGTTCTCCGGAACAGGCTCCAGAATGGAGAGTAATGGAAAATCATGGGGCTGAAGAAGAGGAGGAGCCTCTGGAGATTTAGATATTATATGTACAGACATAAACCAGCTAAGACTGCAATGTCTGCGACTCTAACTGGGGTAAGGAGGATAAAATGTGCTGTGGTAGTCTTGATTGGGATATTTCATTTTTTTCACAGTAGGTAGTATGAGGCTATGGTTTCTATTTGTGTTGAGAAGAGACTCTGGCAATTTGAAACTGGTTTCTATCTCAGGCATCAAGGGTGTTGGGAAGAAAAATTGGGATTTTCTGTCACCTTCATATCCTATCAGTTCTTTGGTGACCTCCAGGTAGTATCAACTGGTATTTCAACAGTTTGGGAATGGGATTATTTTCAGTAACAAAAGATGGGAAAAAGGAGAAATTTTTTTTATTTCATTGGAGTTTCTGGATGCAATTTTTGTTAAAGGGGAAAAAAACCCCTCCAACTCTGACAGTGTACATGTAACCCTGAGGCAATCCTTATCATTGCAATAGTGATAATTCAGTCTAACAGTAGATGTGCTTGAAGGAAGCCTTTAGCTGTATGTTCTTTCTATTCATCCCAGGGCAGGAATATGGTCCACAGAACCACAAGAACTAAAGCATTCCCAAGTCAGTTTCCACTCTAACGCAATACTGCAGCATGGTAGCATCTGAACTGCTGCCGTTGCTGTTTGGAAAGTAGTAAAATATCTGGATATCGGGACTTGATCAGAAAATATAAAGTTGTGTATTTTGTATACTTTTTTAGATTTTCAACTTGTAAGAGAAATGTATTGCTACTATTTGTAGTATCTTTTTCAAAGATTGAATTGCTGTTTTATTTACAGTCTCTTGTGACTTCCAATGATTCTTGTATGCAGGTGTCTGTTTTCTCTCTATAAGCTCTGCCAAATGTAGTTTCAAGCTACATCTTTATTTTTGGTTACAAAGACAGGCTTGTAATAATGGTTATTTCCTGTCAACTTTATTTAGTATCTTTATACAACTGCACTTGACAAAATCATTTAGTGAGAAAGGCCACTGAAGTAGGGGCTTTTTAGACTTGTGTTTGCTTAAAATAAACTTCATTTAAAATTTTAAAGGATGCTGCAAGACAGATAAGGCTGTTGCCTATGTACTGCATTGCTGAGTTTGTCTTAAACGTGAACTGGATTCAAGATAGCATGGTGAACAGACTAGGCACAAGAGCAGAAGTGACCTTTTCAGAAGAGCATGAAACACAGTATGCTCCTGAGCTGTAAGGGCATCTCCTCCTTTTCAAGTAACTGGTGTCATTGCAAAAGTTTCAGTTGCTCATGGCAGGATGGAAGAGAAACTGCTGTAATGCAAGTGTCTGTTGCCCCCTTTCTGCTGCAGAAGTCTAATATACTCTGTTGCTGTAAAAGAAGACAAGGTGGTGTTCCTTTGCTGAGCAAATATTTCCTAGATCCTCCTGTGAATAGCAGAATATCCAGAATCAAGTCTAATCTTCAGACAGTGGCTGGCTCTTTAAATATTTGATGCCTGAGTAGACTTATAACCTTTCTATGTTAAAAATGAGTAAATAATATAGGAAAATGTGATTTAAAGTAAAATTTAGATACAGTTCTTCCCCCACCCCCCCTTTTTTTTTCTTTGAAGTGTATGTAGCTGTCAAGGAAGTGCCCTGTAGTATGTTTCACAGAATCACAGAATGATCAGGGTTGGAAGGGACCTCTGGAGATCATCTAGTCCAACCCCCCTGCCAAGGCAGGTTCATCTAGAACAGATTGCACAGGAATGCATCAAGATGGGTTTTGAATATCTCCAGAGGAGACTCCACAACCTCTCTGGGCAGCCTGTTCCAGTGCCTTGTCACCCCCAGATTAAAGAAGTTTTTCCTCAAGTACAGGTGGAACTTCCTGTGCTACAGTTTATGCCCATTGCCCATTGTCACTGGGCACCACTGAAAAGAGTCTGGACCCATCCTCTTGACACCTGCCCTTTAGATGTTTATAAGCATTGATGAGATCCCCTCATAGTCTTCTCCAGGCTAAACAGACCCTCTCAGCCTTTCCTCATAGGCAGATGTTACAGTCCTCTAATCATCTTCATAGCCCCCACTTCTGGACTCTGTCCAGTAATTCCCTGTCTTTCTTGAACTGGGGAGCCCAGAACTGGACACAATACTCCAGATGACGCCTCACCATGGCACAGGAGAGACGGAGGATGACCTCCCTCGATCTGCTGGCCATACATTTCATAATGTACCGCAGGATACCATTTGCCTTCCTGGCCATGAGCGCACATCGCTGGCTCGTGGTTAACTTGCTCCCAGGAGTGGTGGTTCTGTATGTTTCTGTAACACTAGGGTGTAACACTGCTCTGTATCACTGTTTCTGTAACAGTAGCGTGCTTATGTACTTGAAACCTCTTTTGGTCTCTTTTAAGTATCATTTTTACTAGGAGGTCACTTTATGAAGAGGTATCTTCTGAATTTGCAGCCCTGGCCTTTTCCAGGGAATAAGTAGAGATTTTTAAAGTGGCATTTAAGCTCCACAAAAACTAAGGAAAGCAAGGAACTAAATGTACATATTTAGACATAAAACATTCAACCTGAGTCAGCACTGGTATTTAAAGGATATAGGGTAATTAAAAATCCATTATGGTATATACCAAGGAGAGAGGAAAATCTTTCCTGCTTACTAAGTATTGGGACAGAAGTCTTCTCCCACCTTTGCTTTTTCAGCTTGGAGATTTCTCTGGGGCGAGAAAGTCCAAATGCAGATTGTCACAAGATTTCTATACTGCTGCATCTCACTTCAGACATCAAAAGCTCTTTGTCTTTATTTCTTAAGGAACTGGCCTATTCCTCATAGAAATCTCATTGGTTTTATTAGTATTTTAAATAGGTTTTGTCTTTGGTTATGCAAAGGAATCCATAGCAATAAAAATTTAGGAGCAAGAAATAAAACATTTCAAAGTGAAACTGAAAGTATCATGTTGCACATCCCACATTTCTTAACTAAGAATAATTTAGGGTGCCTAGTAATCCCTCCCTCCAAACAGGATTAGCAAATTCTCTACATGTGAAATTTGAATGCCCTGTGGCACCACAGCAGGTGAAGGAGACCTTGGGAAGCAAATTAGAACTTTCCCTTGTGGTGCAGTTGCACAGTTTTCCTTACTATTTCAAGTAAGGACATCACAATTCCTGATGCTTTTCTATTATAGCATCCCTGTGAGATAGAGAGATGCTATTATTTCCACTTTGCAGGTGGGAAAGGAAACCAGGAATACTGAAATAATTTGGCCAAGTTTACTTAGGAAGGCTGTGGCAAAACAAGGTCTCAAATCCACGTCTATCAAATCCAGAGTTAGCGGTTATTTGACACCATCACTCTGTAAGATTTTGCCTTATGAACTCCCTCCTGACCTGTCTACAAAGGGACTAAGAGGGGACCCAGCCTTTGCACCTGGTGTATGGAGAACTTGTCCATGGATTTAAATGTTGATAGCTGTGAGAAAGCTGAAAAGTGGGTTTTACACAGAGATTGTTTGTCCTTAATGAAGAAGTAAGAGAAAAAAGGCAAGTGGAAGAGGGAGGACAAAAAAGTTAATGTGTAATATTTCTGGTTCTTGCAGCTTGAATTACGCAAGTGCAGACATTTCAGGTGGAAGACCTCAGCATTACAAAGGTGCTTTCCTGAGATGTAATGCCTTTTACAATTGAGAATTTATTCATATGTCTCAGGGAAAAAAGTTATTTGCTTGGAAGGCAAGGATGAAAAATTTCAGACTGGTGTTATTAAGAAGTATGAACAAATGAAAAATAGATATTAGAAAGTAATCTAGAAATCTCTCGAGACTGCAGAACACTTACTTCATTTATGAACAGCAATTTTTTCTGCATATACTATAAATTCCTGGTAAAATAAACTAGTAATATTTTTCACAGCAGTCAAAAATTGGTAGATGTTTCTTTCAAGAAAAGGAGTTCAAATGCTGCCTGCACCATAATTAAACAAAGGTTGTAATTATGTCTTCCTTTTCACAGCACACTTATTATCCAGGATCTTCCTGTATATAGCTTGTTGCTATATACAATGGTAAACTCAAGACTTGACATCTTATACCTCATTTGAGGGGGAAGATTTCTCATTTACCTAGCAATCTGGCACAACCAGAACAGGCTTCTGAATTTGCACGTGTTAGAGAGCACTGATTTTGTGATGAAAGATTCCAGTCCTGATTTTGGAAAAGAGTCCCCAAAGAGCTCATGAGTTGAGAGCAGAATTTATTTTGAGTTTGGTTTGGGATAAATTTCTAATCACATTAGCTGTGAAGAAGGCCTTTTAATTTCACGGTCCCTGGGAAAGTGTAACTTGAGTAAGCTGAAAGCATTGTGAAACAACTTCTGCAGAAACATCTGATACTGTAAGTCTTGGACTACCCACACTGAGGTAATTGAGCTGCAATTACATTCCATTCTCAAGATGTGCTTCCAAATTATGGATGTATATCCTTTAGTTACAGCTTATATGCCAGTTTTGCTGACTACAGTTATAAATACCAATCTTACTTGCACTGCTTACTAAAATGTTAAGTAAAGACAGCAAGACAGGATGTCTGGAAAGCACTTGAGTTCCAGTAGTCTGAAATATCTGTTGTATGAGGTTGATTCTGACATCTGCTCTCTCTTAAAGAGTGCTCCTGAATGTAGTGTAATATTCTAGATAGCATTCTTCCTGACATAAATTTTAACACTGAATAAATGAGGCCATGAGCGTAGTCAGTGGGATGTTTGGGGCTTCTCTGGTGGGAAGTATCTGGAAAGTGCTCTAGAGAGTGAACGTGTTCGGTGTTTTAGGTGACCCCAGGCTTTCATCATGAAACTCTATCAACTGAGTCTGCTGTGTGGAGTGAAAAATACTATGATGCTTCTGCTGCAGGAAGGGCTTTCAGCAAAGCTCAAGATTTCAACATGATGTCAGGGCTGTTGAAAATGTACAAACCTGTGAAAGCAGTTTGTTGCACAACCCTGGCAGAAGCTCCAGAACAGGTTTGGACTAGCAGCACCGCTTTTGTTATGTTCATGTTTGAAAGCAGCACCGCTTTTCTGTTACTGTGTTGGGGAGTGTGGAAGGAATCTTTCATTACTGCATTTCATGGATAAGATAGGATGCTGATAGAGACTGCACCTTGATAATTTCACTACTATGCTCAGTAGTTGCTCAGAAAAGATCTAGGTAGACCTGTGGCTTTAAGAGCTGATCAGAACTAGTTTACATCAGGCTGTCCTTAGGTTGTCAAAGCCAATGCTAATTGAATTAACAGAATACAGTGAATCTTCATGAAAAGCATAGTGCAAAAAAAGTTTATTTCAGAGTGTCAAAATGTAATTAGTACAATAAACTCTTCACGGAGAAAATATTTTCTTTTTTTCCTCTATTATCTTTTTTTTTTTTTTTCTGTAGAGGACAGCTAGAGTATTGACTAGAGGAGAAAGAGCCTTTCATTGAGTTAGAGGAAGTATTTAGTGCAGAAGTGGGGGAATTATACCCATGCATGGCTGCAGATTGCTCCTGGTCCATCTGTGATGGGATTTTCAAGGGGAGTGTATAATAACTGTGTGGTTTAGTTCACAGAGCATTTGTAGCAATCTAGACTCAAAATCTTTCTGATGGAAAAGAAGAACACCAAGTGTTGCACTAGGGAGAATTAGAATGGGAAAGACAAAGAGCTTTTGGTGGTGCCATGTCAGGGGACTTAGGTTCTGTCTGATGAAAGTGTGTGAAGAAACATTCATGACAGGCAGAGACATGAAGCACCGGCCACTGCCAGGAGAAGCACAGGATTTTTGTCTCACCTTGTCTGGCAATTAACATTTTTCTGTTTAGCTATTCTTAGTGTTTTGGTCCACTGAGGATCACCTGCTATATGAATAAGCTTGAACAGGCCTTTTCACCTGGCTTAGGTGGATCAATGTATAACTTCCCCAGTTAAAACATGCAACTGTTTGAGTGCTAGAAACACAGGCAATTTCTGCAGCATCAATTATTAAGATGCAAGAACAACAGATTTTACAGTGAAAGTTGGTTCTAGGGATCTGACATCCATACTATGCATTTCAGGAGTTTTATTACTTCAGACTTGACCTACTCTGGTCTTTTGTTTTGTACTTGATAACAGAATTCATGTTGCAACACACCTTTGTTATTCCAATTTACAATCTGAGAATCCAAAGCTTGAATGCCCTCTTCAGTAGTAGTGTAACTCTTGGTGTCACTTCAGTAGATTTCTGTTTGCCTCAGTATTGTAGTAGATCAGATTCACGTATATCACAGAAGCAGAGATCGTACCCTTGGTTAGCTTTATATTCCTTCTCTCCACATTTTCTCTCAAAATGATGTCCTGTTAGACTTAATTATCTTGCAAGAAAGTCCTTTGATATTTTCTTTACTGATCTAGTTAATTATTAAAACAACCCCCAGAAGAATATTAGCTTACACTCTCATCAATTTCTTGTCAATAGGAATAGGATTTTAATGGGTAAAAATGCCTCCAAATTGATCCAGTTCCTTACCAACAGAATGGGATTTAAAAAAAATGTTTTCCCAGATAGGGAATAAAAAAGCTGCATGGAATAATAACAACCATTAGTTGAAGTACAACAACTCACTCCATATTATACTGAACTATTCTTGGTTTCCTTGGCTCATAGCAAAAAATCCCCAATATTATTTATCTGCAGTAATACAAGAGAAATAGTATAGTTGACCATTTAGGATATCCTTCTAAATGAACTTATTTGTCACAAACTACATGAAGGCCTTTCTTAACTGTTATACCTGTATTTGCTTATTCACTGCTCTATTTAAATTACTTTCAACATAGCACTTTATTAATCTGATAACTGAAATTAATCTCTAAGCAGCAGATGAACCAATTCTGAAAATTTGGTCTCATACACTGTGCAAGTAAAGAGCTTTTGTCTTCTAGAAGAAGCTGAACTTGTAATTTTCCTAATATTAAGGCTGTCCCTGTCTGTTTTGAGGAAGACTATCACCCAGCAGCTGGTACAGAAGTGACTTTTTTTTTTGTCAGCTGATCTGAACCACAGCTCTTATAAACCTTCCAGGGTCCTCATCCTGAGGAAGTTCCAGCCCCCTTTGATGAATGCCCTTCACATGAGCCAGGGTTTTCAATTCTCATTTTTCCTTATTTATTGACAGAGGAACTGGCAGAGTGCAACAGAGTATTAGTCATTTAATGGAGAAGCAGAAAATAATGAGAAACTTACGGCTGGTGCATTATTTTGAATCGGCTCAGCTCATAATCTGATATATTCTGAAAAGAGAAAACACAGCTTTTGTAATTTAAATAAAGATCAATTTAATCAAGAACAATCCATTAAGTAAGTTGAATGACTTTTTAATAGTGAACTAAGTAAAGACCTAAGAAATAGTTTTTCGTTTTGTAGCTACATGGTTGTCTCATTTTGGTTAATGCTTAACTTTTTAAGTTGTAACATTTCTGGAAAGCTGGTAGCTCACACTACATTGTTAAACTGGAATTTAACTGTGTGTGTGGCAGACTAAATTAAGCTGGTTAATGAATCATTGGAAAAAGTGATAAGCAAACCATTTTATGTGGCCTATTTCCAGCTCCACCACAGAATTCCTTTGAGATTTTTTAACTGAAATCAGCAGGTGAGTGTAACAATGGCTGAATGGAGATAACTTTCAAGTGTTGGGATACTATTAAGTCCTGGTTTAGTCTGTTCATATGCTAGATTTCTGCATGACTCCTCAACACCTGAAAAACTGGGAGGAGGGTGTAAAAGGAATAGAATTTTTAGTGTGCCACCTTGGCACATGCAGTGCCCATTCTAGTGCTGCACAAGTTAATTTGAGTACTGGAAACAATTTAGCCAAATCATTTTAATAGTTTGTGCAACTTCATAGACCTTTCACCACAACGTGCCAGAGCCCATGCGCCGCGCTGAAGCAGCAGAAGTATTTCTGATGTTCAAGCTAGTGCACATCTTGCAGTCACAAGTCTTAAGTCAGAGTTTTAAGATAGTCTAAATTAAACCTTTTTTTATCTATGGTTTTTCCTTCAGTGCAAAATTTCCAGTAAAATCTCTGGATTGTACCCAGATCAAGTGCGTGATTGCATGGTTTCATCTGGAAACCTGCTAATGCTAAAATGTCCTCTTTCTCAGCACAGATTTCAGGTCAGGCTGAAAACATGTCCATTTAATAGATGTGGTTCTAACTCTCCTTCTATTTTTGTGTCAGGAAGAGGAAATTAATTTGCTTGTTTCCTGAGTTTTCCTGGGCATACCTGTAATGGATGTGAAATCTCTGAAATGGATACTTTCCAGCAACTTCAGTGATACTGAGTTCATTGTAATATGATTGATATTTGCCCAGGTCTATCTGTTTTCCTGAATAAAACCCCAGCCATCAGTCCCACTCCAAACTCTTTTGCCTTTTCTCTCACTGTGTCATCGTCGTGGTACATGAGTTTGTATCTGACATACAAAACGGGACACTAATACCAGGTGTATGAGATGAGGCGATCAAGTGGAGAACATGTAAGATCTCAGAGAAAACATTTCTTCAGTTTGTATTTAAATTCAAGTGAATGTCTCCATTTCTTTAAGTTCTTTGATATATTTGCTTTGAAGAGATGCCATTTCAGACACTAAAGAATCCCCTACATTTAACACATAGCCTGTAATTAGACTGTAACAAAAGCAGCTGCCTGTCTACATGTAGTGTGTGTGGTAATTAGCAGATGATCTAGCAGATCTAGAAATCACCAAGTTCCTGAGGAAATCTGAAACCATGCTGAGCTGCCTGACTGACATACAAGCCCACCTGGGGGCTTGTTCAGTGTTCATCAGCTGTACTGATGACTCACCAAATTGCCTCTGCAGATCAATGACCAGCAATATTAGGGCTATTTCCTTCCTTGTTGATGCTCCTTCTAAATAAGATGAGGAAGTGGCTGTGTTTTTTGGTGTAAGGGTTTGATTTTTGTTTATCTCCTGAATGTATTAAGATTGCAGAGGTATAATTGCTTGGTGATTGCAGCCAAGTAGTTTGAGTAATGCTCACTGCCCTTCCAAGCTGGTGTTTGCTGTAATCTGCTGCTTAAGCAGTACTTTGTTGAAGGCAGCTCTTCCCACACAGGCAAGTGCTGTGTGTATGATCAGATCAAGCACTTTTTAAAAGTAGCAATTGAGCTTGGTAGAGGAGAAAGTGATGGACCTGATCTAAGCACTTCCTATACTAGTGAATGTTTTATATAGAGGGTTTTAACCTTTGGGTTTTTTTTTCTTTTTTTTTTTTTCCTGAGATAATCTTTAATAAGGGGATTAAGATATGAGCCTCCCTGAAGTTTGATGAGATTGACATCTATGGGTCCAGCTGAAAGCTGCATCTTCTTATTCTGTATGTTTGTTTGTTTTATTTTTTTCTTTCCACTAAATTGTACCACTTGATTGCAGCTAAGAGCTGCTGCTGCATTTTAGCAACAAAATTCTGGTCTTAGGGATTATCAGAAATATCTTGCAAATTCAACAGTTTTAAAATTACATGGTAGCTTCTGTAAGAAGATGACTATTTCTTCCAGGTTTTAATCATCCATTGATTCTGTTGTTGCTTATGATATACATTGTTAGTGATTCATGGTGGCATGAATGGAATATATTGCAAATGAATATGTGTGATAAAGAAGAAGATTAAGTAGTTTCTTTCCTGGAGGGGTATGAGTTGCCAAATACACAATGAGAAACTAAAAGGACAGATTGGTGTGTTTGGGTTTTTTCTATTTAAAGTTTTATGTTAGAGTGCAGTTTACAAAGCATATAAAGAATTATGTTCTCTTCAAATCCACTATTGATTTCCTCTTTTCTACTGGCTGCTTCATTCACCTGACATCAACTTTCTCAGTACCTCACTTACTTAGCTCAGTAGCTAAGAGTAACCAAAACTCTTAGCTTGTCCATCAAGCCAGCCAGCTTTGTTCTGCAGATAGCATCAGGGAAAGGGAGAAAAGCTGCAGTGGTGCAAATGTCTGAAGCGTGTCTCTCCCTCCTTTACTTGCAGAGGCATGTCTTGGACCTGAGCCTATCCTGCTGTAGCTGTGTGCCAGCACGAGTGCTGATGAAGGGGAAGCCTTACATCAAAAGCAAAGAGAAGCCAAATTACAATCTGGAGCTGCAGACCCGTAAGTAGGTTTTAGGCGTGTTGTCTGGAAAATTTCAGATTGACTCATGTACGTGGACTGTGCTGTACACGCACGCGGGAGGAGCTCTGGTTTTGCGCATGTGCTTCACAAATATGGCACCTTCACCTACCCCAGGTTTAGCACTTTGCAAAGGAAGGCTTCCAAGTCATAAACGTGGCTATCAGAACTCACAGGACCTGACACATTTTGGCCTCCAGGTTTGCTCTGGAGATTATTTTAGTCATGCTTTCGCAGTTCCTAGCTGAAGTTATTATGCTAAGGGATACTTTAATAGAGTTATTGCCTCAAAAAAGTTTTTAGATGTCTTTGAAGGAGGTTGTTGATACAGTTGATTGTATGATGCAACCTTTTCAACTACATTTTGAAGTTCATATAAGCACATATCTTTGTCCTTCCTTACCCTACTTGTAGATAAGCACCTGTGTAAGATGGTTGTGGCTGCAGGTGCAAATAGTACCTTTAGAAATCCAGGAGAGCCCTGAAGGATCAGCAGGACTCTGAAAAGGTCAAATTTTGATGTGAGTGAGGATGAGGGGATTCCCTTGACTTTATCATAAATAAACTTACTGTGTTACTAGAAGCCATCAATAGCTGGGTAAAACTGAATGTAAAGTGATGGTTTTGTCATTAACTTACAATAATAATGAGTTACGTTCTGTAGCATTACCAGTTCGGACCATGGGCTGGTTTGGAGAAGTTTGCTGTGAAATTAGTTTGTTACTTGGTGTGTCTGTCTATCTATATTTGAATATGATATGGTATAATGAGTTTGACTTCCTCCTGATTTTCTTCAGTTTTTTGAGGGAAGTAAAGCAATTTAATGTTGTTATGGTAAAGTAAATGCAAAATATGTTATAAAAGCTCAGTGTCCTCTTCAGCCTGGAGAAGAGGAAGCTCCGAGGAGACCTCATTGCAGCTTTCCAGTATCTGAAGGGGGCCTACAAGGGTGCTGGGAGAGGACTTTGTACAAGAGCCTGTAGTGATAGGACAAGGGGTAATGGGTACAAATTGAAATCAGGGAGGTTTAGATTAGATATCAGGAAGAAATTCTTCACAGAGAGGGTGGTGAGGCACTGGAACAGGTTGCCCAGAGATGTTGTGGATGGCCCATCCCTGGCTGTCTTCGAGGCCAGGCTGGATGTGGCTTTGAGCAACCTGGTCTAGTGGAAGGTGACCCTGCCCATGGCAGGGGGGTTGGAACTAGATGATCTTTAAGGTCCTTTCCAACCCAAACCATTCTATGATTCTATGTTCAGTATGATCAGCTTTATGTTAAGACTTATTTATGTTTATGGAATTTGTTTGGTATTGACAAAAAGACCTGCAAGAAGCCAGGATTAGGAAGAATCTACCGCTACATTTTTCCACTTCTGAGAGACAGAAATATGGAGTGTAAATGAAAATTATCTACATCCAGGTAGTCAGTACAAGGAAAAATCTGAAAAGTCTTAGAATTGTAAATAGCCATGTTACTGATATTCCCTATTAAGTGGCATAATAGAGTATTTGTGATTGATCAAAGAAGATAGGATGTTTCTCCATAAAAATGTCCTTATGGAATATAGATATTGGCATGGAATAAGAAGTCAGCGCTGTCCTATAGAAATACAACCTGAGCTACTGACTTTTGCCAGTGACATCTGACAAAAACTGTCAGTGTGTCTCTGACTGAGCAAATCATGGATTAAATGCATATTGGAAATATTTTAGGGTTTGTTATTTTTTCCCCCTTAGATAAAGGATAGCTGTGCCCCACAGGGGGAGGGGTTGGGAAAGCAGAAGAGAAGATGGAAAATGACATGTGAAATCCTTGAAATGAAAGGTCAGTCCAGAAAGAATAGCACAATATAAAAAAAAAAGTTTCTATTGTGAACGGAGAATTACTATTTTTAAGGTATTTATCCATTTAAAAGTGTGTAAAACTGACATCTAGTGGTAGCAAAAGCACTTTGTGTGCAAAGTGGCTTTATAGTGAGACCAGTTTGAATAATAGATTAACAGGCTGTAACTATATTACATATTGAAAATGCAATTATCTGTACTTTAGCCTAATTCAAATCCTGTTTCTTTGTGTTACAGAACCTTTCAAATTAAATCTTGCTCCTTTTAATAACATCTCACTTATACAGTGTAAGGTGGTAGTGTCTGTTCATCTTTATGAATACATGGACACCTACTACAGGAGTGTCCTACTGATAAACAATTTCATTAGAGAGGAAAATATTGGAAGGTGCATTAGGATTAACATATGCCCGTCCACAAAGCTCAGGATAAGTGTTAAAGAATCTCAGCAGGGTCACTGAGGAAATTGCTTGACAGCTACCAATGTTATGAATGAACAGAAATCAGGCTTCGGAGCTGTGATGCATGCCTCAGGTGTGGCATTACTCACAAGTCTAAGCTTCTCTGGGAGTGGAAGCGGGGCTTTATGGCCAAGACTTGGATCTCACATGACTTCAGGCAAGAGTTGTGGGGTCTGAATCGTTAGAGCATATAGGCATGTGCTTAAATCATCCTCACTGAAGACAAGAGGATATGTTCACTTGCTGGGGCCTCTGCTTAAGTGTTTTGCTGTGTCATAGTTGGTATCCTCATTTCTCTTTCATAATTCTATACAAATAGCATACTATTTATTTATTTATTTATTTCCTGTTTCCTTCCACATTGTGTGTAGCTTATCCAGATTTTAGTGCCTTTGGAGAAAAAACACCTGCTAAAACTTTGTTTTAGCTACACTTACCCCAATTAGGCTTTAATTTAGATTTGCCTCCTGTGTTATTATATACTTAATGGAAAAATTACTAATAAAGAGGGGAAAAAAGAGAAAAGTTATGCAAAAATTAAATATTAATTATTTAAGAAGTTATTTAAAAATATGGCTCAGGGGTGCCATATCTATATTCAAAGGATGCGATTTAAAATGAACATAGAAAAATTTAAAAGCACCATTCAAATCTATCTTCTAGGTAATAAAACGAAAGAGATCAGAAGGCTGAATGCAGGCAGAGAGAAATCTGAAGGAAGAAGGAAAAGAAATATGCTTCAGTGAAAGTATAATTAGAAGTAGGCAAAAGTAAGATTTTCTTTTTTTTAACATCAGTTTATTTTTTCAGGGTTGGCATTTTGTGGAAAGCATTACCAAAACATACTTGTCACTTTTTTTGTTGTAAATATTTATTTTACGGTCTTCCCAGTTCATAATAACTGCTGCAAATATCCTGGAGGAAAAAAAATGTTGGTAGCGTAATTCTAGTGAAACAGCACTGTGCGGTTTTGAGGCTGAGTTGAATCATGCTGTACTGCCTCTATCATTCCATCTCTACTACTTTGAAAACACAGTGAATCATATTTGTTGAACACAAATGTTGATATTCTTCAATGAAACTGAAGTCACAGTTATAGAAGTTGTGTAAGAAACAGCTGCTGTTATTTCAGATAGGCAAGCCTACTGCTTTAACGTGAAAGGAGAGATGAGCAGCTATCCTGTTTGTTGCAGAGCTGCTCTGCAAGGACAAGATTAGTTGTTAATAGTTGTGCCAGCCAGAGCAAGATGCGGTCTTATCTGTGCTGAGCTGGTAATCTAGTGGGGGTGCTTAACAGTTCTCATATACTTTTGACCTTTGGGGTCTGAGTGTGGGAGGGGTGCAATGACACGAGGCCAATTGCTATGTGCAAAAATCAGTCTAGCTTTGCCTGTACTCACTGGGGCTTCTCCTTACTGCTTGGATACAGATGCTTTTCTAAAGCAGTGAAAGTGTAAGGATGAATCATGCTAGTAATGCCAGAGTTGTTGATATACATGATATCTCTCAGATTTCATAGCAGCCATCTCTGCTTTTGGCTTATATAAGACCTCACATGGTACAAATGAAGTTGTGTTGGTAGCAGTATCAGTGGCAAGGGAATATATTCAGGAAATGAAATGGTTGGTGGGGAAAATAGGGCTGTTGGGAGTGGTTTTCTTGGTGCGCTCTGGATGTGTCAGCCATCAGGATGTGCTGCTGGTATTTTGTCCTCAGGCATAGTTTTAGTTAAACTAAACTGCTCATCTAATGTAGTATTACTAAGAGCTGTGTTCAGCATGTCATGGGAGTTTGAGGTCTAGATGTCTATCATGCTGGAAGGAACAGTAGAGTATTTTACAGGACAACCAGTATAACTTCAGCACCGTTGATGAAGATCTGTATTGCTGCTCTATCATTTCAAGTGAAACCCAAGTTATTTTTATGAATTATTTGATTAGGTTTAATAGACATTGAACTACCGTATGGTTTTGCCAGAAGTCCAAGGCTGAGGAGTCTGTACTGCATACCCTGCCACACATACTTAACTGTCGAGATGTTAAAAACTTGGTATTTTTCTTTGAGAGAAAGATACTTTTGCACAATAATGGCTCAGTAAATCCTTGTGGTTTACATTGTTTTGAGGAAACTGCCTTTTTTCAAGAGTACCTAAAGGGCTCACATTTAAGTTAACCGTTTTTGCTTTGAAGGAGCTTCAATGAAAGTTTAAACTTTATTCTCATACATGCAATGAGTGGGTTTGCCTACAACTTGTTTATGACCTAGGGTTTCCTCACCATTGTACACCCCAAGAGCTGCTTGCTCACACTTTGCTATCCAAGACTTTGTTTGAATATGTCGTGTTCAATCTCACATGCTGAATGAATGGTCTCCTCCCTGAAAGCTGGCTGGAGAAATAGCCTTGGTCTAAGACAGTAAGGCTTGATCTGCAACATGAATCTGTCTTTTTAGAACATGCAATGGTAAAGTTCATGATATTTTTCCTAGAACATGGGTGTGTCCATTAGCCTTTGGTTGACCTGATGGAGAAATGAGAGGTTTCCAAGGTTCTTTCAGAGATTACACTGTCTTCCTCACTGACAGTGTAATGCTCTGTGGGCTGAGCTGTGTATTTGCATGTCCTTATTGAAAAGACACTTACTGGAACACAGAAAATAAAACCACTTCCCGTATTTTTATAGTAGTGCACTGCTATATGCTTAAGCAAATTAGCAAATTGAAATAGGTTTTAATGTTTGAAAAAGGAAGCAAGTCACCACATACAGAAATAACAACTATGACCACTAGAAATTTTGCCTCAGCAAAACCCATCAGAATATACTGCTGATGTGTGCTGCAAGATTAGGAAGCCTGTGCTGGTTTATTTTGGTGGGGTTTGTTTGTTTTTTAGGATGATGGCAAAGAAAGAAAATTCAGAAAACCCAGACGAAAGTCTTTTAGCAGAACCATTTATGTCAAAAAAATGCTTCATCAATTAAACCAGATTGCTTTGCAGGACTCCTTTCACTTCAGTGATGAAAAATATATTTAAGAAATGGGCAAAGTTGAATCAATTATTTTTGATGTTTTTAATATAAGGTAGAAGGCTCAAATGAGGCATGTCAGTGCTACTGCTTTAGTGGTTCCAAAGCATTTTATTTTTACATTTATGGGAAACTTGCAACTATTCATTCTGGCTCAGAACAAAGGGAAACGTTGAAGTGTCATAAGTTTCATTTTTGGTCATGCCTAAGAATTAATGGCCTGGAAAATATTTCTAGTCTGTAGTCAAGATACTAGTGACCTGAGATCTCTAAGAACAAGGACATGTAGCAGAGTTGCCACCAGCATGGGGCTCTGCTGGAAGCAGAACTGGTGCTTTAGGAAGTGACCTTTCCCCAGGACTCAGCCCAAGGTGGGAATGCACTGTGGTGTTGACCAGTTCTGGACACAGTTTAATAGTGGCATTTAACAGGATTTACACAGTTAACTTCTTTTAATAATCTTGCCCTTTGACAGGGCTGAACCACATCCAGGGCCAGTTGCCGCTTCCAGCTGCCTAATTCCTCTTACAATAACTGCATGCAGGTGATTTGAGTCAAGTGGTCCCCTTCTGTGTCTAGCTTATTAAAACAACGTTGTTGTGAAAACGAAACTCTCCCTTGGCCATGTGCAATTTCCTTCTAACTCATCTTTTCCTACCTAAACAATCTGGTTTTTCTACCTGATATTCCCTTAAGTGAGCAGACATCTCCACCATGGCTGGTCTGCCAGGCTGTTGCTGAGGTGAGAATAGAGGGGCTTTTCTAGGATATTCCCTATTTCTCACAGAGTCTCTTTCCCCCAGATAGCCTGAGCAAGATTTATTTTCTTAATCTCATATCCTGTTTCTGGGGGGATGTTGGATAAAACTTCGATGCCCTGCTTTTGTGGCCAAGTGAGAGCTAGTGCTAGCAAAAGTGTGTGTGGGGAATGGGAACACGTGGCAAAGGTGGAAGGGGGAGCATTTCCCCTTCAACCAGATATGAAACTGTCCCTATAGGTAATCTAATTTGCTTACTGAGGAAGTTGAGGGAGCCATGAGCTAAAATGTGTGTGGTGGTTTGATTTTCAGTATTTGAATATTGACTCAGTAGGAAGAATACTGTCTTGGAACAGTAGCAGAGGCTGTCTCAGTGGAAGATGCTCGGTACACTACATGGAAAAACAAGTGTTATCTCTATTTTCTTTGTATTAAGAATTTCCATCCTGTTCTCATGAGGGAGGCTAAAAATGACAACAGGAAATAGCACAGCAGG